>NC_142404.1:3924638-4230092 GCF_059441095.1 Idiotropiscis lumnitzeri | reverse complement strand
AAATTCCATTCAGTATTCATCTCTAATTCCAAAATACTTAACTTGAATGGCAAAGAGAGAAAACAATTGTTTTTTAAAATGTTAATTGTTTTTTGTTATTATAATTATGGATTTTCATTATGTATGTAAAGACAACATTTGTAAGAGAGAAGACCGTTTTACCTTTTTAGTTTTTAAACTATATGTTAAATTTATATTAAGATTACATTTCATTTTGATGGAGCATAAGAAGCTGGTGGAGGGTTTTGGTCTGCATTGGACTGAGGGATTCTCCCCGGATGTCTCAGGGAAGGCAAAGACACCCTGCGGATGAAACTCATATTGGCCACTTGTATCCATTATCTTGTTCCTTCAGTCACTATCCACAGCTCATTACCAAAGGTAATGGTGGGAACAAAGATCAAGTAGTAAATCAGCGGCTTTGCCTTCAGCTAAGCTCATTATTTACCACGGCAGACCAATGCAGAGTCTGCACCCCTGCAGACCCTGCATTATCCATCTGTTGATCACCTGCTTTCCACACTCGTGAATAGGGATATTCAGATTGTACAATGGATGCATCAGGATGCAGACCTGAAAGATTCTGCATTGATGCAATGGCAGACCACATTATATCATACCAAAATGACATTGCTCATAGATTTTTGGCCCGTGGAATAAAAAAATTCACTGATGTGTTGCACTCTCTCTCTGGCAGTCTCATTCAAGGCCTTATAGCTCTGGTCACCTCTAATTGGTGTCATTAATTGCATGTCTAACAGAGCAAAATAGTGGCGATAGTGTTAGGGGTTGGCGAGGAGGGCGAGGTCCCAAAATGCGAGGAAGCGGGGGAAGGTGTAACTTAAAGGGAATTTATTAAGTGAATCAAAACAAGGACAACCAACGCAGCCGGGTTGCAAAATAACAGAGGCAAACTAAACGGGACTAAACTGGACCAAGGACAAAGAACAAAACACGACGGGAACAAACTAAGCGGGGATATGAAACGGGACAGAGATAGGTGACAAGAGTTGGGGGCATGAACGAGAGGAGGGATGGTAGTGGAAGCGAGGGCAGCGATGTCGGGAAAGAAAGGCAATGCACCGACGCTGAGCTGTCAGCACGGGGTGGTTAAATAGTCCAGTAATTATGGGAGCAGATGGGAGTCAGGTGTGCGAGGCTAACGGGAACAAGTGCGTGGCTGGTGGGGACGGAGTGCTGAGGGGACACGCCCCTACTCAGCTGACAAAAAACAAAATAATAACAAAGGCATGGGAGACGCGAAAACAACAACAAAACCCTGCCATGACCGACACGGGTCATGACAGATAGGCTTTGTGTTCAATGGTAAACATGCGCCAAACTTCTTGGAAGCGAAAATCTGGACAAGAACTTGGCAAATCGCACTACATTCAAATATAACACCTCCAACTTCAAGACCCTGTCAAAAAATTCCAAGTACATAAGGTAAGGCTCCAAAATAGTTAATAAATAATAAAAATCAGGCCCCTATCTCAGCTCTTAAATGATGTGGGCACAGCTGAAGCCATGTCCCATTTATCTACTAACTGTCAATTAAATACCATTCAGATAGATGGAAAACTATTTGACCTTTTATGAAAACCATGACAGTGATGGGTGTCACAAACCAAAACTTCTCAGCCATGAAAACCACTGACCGTAGTGTAAAAACAAATGAAAAGACTAGAAGAGTGACAAAATGGGCAATCTATTCCACTTTGCAACTTCCCAGCAGTGATGGACTTGACAGTTCTTTTTAGTGAACTGAATCAGATCTTTAAAAAGAATCGTTTGCACCATCCCCATAAAAACAAACAAACAACCACACTCCCACCCAGGTAGAGATGGAATATGTAAAAAAATTTTTTATGTAATATTATATCTATAAAAAGACTTGTGAACAGGTATTGACATCACATTCGCTCACCGATCGGTCGTGAATGGGAAATGACATCACGTCAACTCACTGAATCATTTGTGAATTGCATGGCCATGCATTCGGTAAAATCCCTCCGTCGTCTGAAGCTGGCTTCTGATTGGTTATCCGCAAACATTGACGACAAGCGTGTGGCTGAGCTCAAATGTACTGAGAACAGAACGAATCACACGATTTTTTTTCATTTGTAAACAAAGTTCAAAAAGAATTGTTTGAGATAGGGCTGTCAAAGTTAAAGCATTAACTATGGAGATTCATTAACATTTTATAATGCACTAAAAATAATTAACTCAGTTATATTTACTTCTTATAGAAGCTGAGTTCTGTTCACTGTGCAGTCGAACTTAGAGGAGAGTTACTATCACAAAGACGGACTTTTAGGTAGTTTTACTTTTTTTAATTAAATTTGCTCGACGGCTCATTGGAGAAATCCAAACTAATTTGCACAATTTGCAAAGCCAAATTCAAATGCCATATTGGTTGTACTGGTTGTATCGTTCAACTGTTTTTCCTGTATTTTACAGGAAAAGAATCACATTTAAAGAACAGAGAAAACTATTAGAACAGTCTGAGTAGCAATATACTTTCTTTTTTCCACATCAATTCCAAGATTTTACCCAAGTAAAATCGGTTCCAATCTTCGTAAAAAATGTCATGAAAGACATTATTGATCGCTATCAATTATGTACATTTTTGCAATTATTTAGTTAAAAATTACTTGACTATTCCCTGTAAATCAAGCTATTCTGAGTGTGGTGACTAGCTGACCTAGCAAGTTAGGTAATTATCTCCTGTTTTGTTTAAACTATGTGATTAAATGTGTGTTGTGGTCCAGAATTTGTGACGCGTTACGAGACTGTAACATTACAAAAAGTTTGTGGGTAACTCATTATATTCTTTTGTTTCTGCCTAAATCTAATATATCACACTAAGACTTACCTTTTGTAACACGTTCCCCCCCAAAACTGCTGATTTCACAGAATCGATCCACGTGGAACAAACAAGGTCATGAGTTGAGACCAGTTTCTCTCCAAAATACCTATCATTAAGTATTTAAGTGTCAGCTAGGGCCCCAACACCCTGGCAGGTGATGACAAATCACTCACACATAAATTCCTTCCTCCACTTCTTCCGCTGAACTAAACACGGAAGCCATTAGAGGGCAAGCAGCATTTAACCTGAAGGAAAATCCAATCAGACACACAAGTAATGTGTGAGTATAGTTTAGCGATCACAATATCCATAAAAAGTTTTTTTTTAAATGATTTATTTCTTCATCTGTTGCACCCAACGTGTCTGTTTTGGATAGGGGACACCCGCATGCACTAGACAACAGTTACTATTTATGCTTTCTTCTTCAAACATATGAAAAAGAGAGGAGATCTCCAACTTGTGGAAATGCTTCATGCGGATGAAGGCTTCGGGTAACGGGCCTGGGAAGGAAACCCAAACCCTGAAAAGTCTACCTACAGAATCTGCATGCTTCCTCGCCAAATCCCATATTTTCAGGGACATATCCCAATGCAAGACAGATTTTCTTGATATACATTCAAGAAATGTTCGTGTTCCAAAAATGACAGAGAAGGAATCAATCAGATATGTAGCTGCAGCTGTATCCCAATCTGATCTTTGATAGGATAATGTGATTTACGACCATCATTCCTTCCTTGGCTGAATGGAGGCGTTTATGTGCGAGAGACTGCGGATGATAACAGGATCTGTGCATGAAATCACGGCAGACAAATTGCACGCTTTGATTTTATTGTTTTTTGACCTTCAAAGTTATCTGGCGTCCCCTTCATAACACAGAAAGCCATATATTACGGGGCAACGTGTTTTCAGTTCGTTCAGCTCCGTCATCGCTTGCAGTTTTACAAGCATTTTAAAGAATGCAATTCATGGAGTGCTGAAAGTGAACAGCACTTTTTCAACACCATTATTCCATGCAGGGTACAAAACTATTTAACTAGATCCAATATCTATATGTCATATAGAGACTCAGTGAAAGTTTTTATTAATTATGTTTTTTTTTTCACAATTTTAATCTGCCCTCCGGCCTTCCTGTGTGGAGTTTTTATGTACTCCCCCTCCCCCCTACTTATATGTAATTCAGGTTCCTCCCACATTCAGAATCTGAAATTGCCAATAGGTGTGAATGTGAGGTCTATTCTCTACGATCGGCGTCTAAACAACTTGCCTCTCACCTAGTCATCAAGGATAGGCTGACGCTCATAAATATTACTCATATTACTTTACTGCAGTTGGTCTTAACCCCACCGTTTCATATGTGTATTCACAAAAACCTTCGGAATCGAAAGAAAAAAGTTAGTTTTTTTCATAGTAAAAAACGTGGTTATACATTTTATTACTGCATGAAATTAATTAATATCAGCTACACACCAAAATCACTGTGTTCAAAGAATTGTAAAAAAAAAAAAAGCATTTCTCAATATTTATGGCTAATCACTATGCCTTTTGATGTTGCCTTACATCCATTATCTGTACCGCTTCTCCTCACTGGGGTCACGGGGGGTGCTGGAGCCTATCCCAGCTATCTTCGGGCAGTAGGCGGGCGACACCCTGAACGGGTTGCCAGCCAATCGCTGGGCACACATAGACAAACAACCATCCGCGCTCACACTCATACCTTGGGGCAATTTAGAGTGTCCAATCAACCAGCCATGCATGTTTCCGGAATGTGGGAGGAAACCGGAGTACCCAGAGGAAACCCACGCAGGCACGGGGAGAACATGCAAACTCCACACAGGAAGGCCGGAGCCAAAATTGAACCCACAACCTCCGTATTCTGAGGCCAACGTGCTAACCAGCCGTGCACCGTGCCGCTCCTCCTCTTTGAACATTTCTTTTTAAATTGTTGTATTTTGTTGTCAATAAAAGACATGAACAGTGCTACAATTTCTGGATCATCTCAGGTGTTGAGACGATCCCCCCCAACACACACAAAAAGCCTCACTCACGCACCAGTCACCGTCTTGCAGATTGCTGATTGCTAGTTTGCAGCAATTGCCTTTTTTTTTTTTTCTTTACTGGAATATACGCTTGTTTCTTTCATTTTAACCATGCACAACCAATGTACAAAAATCGTGTAAGTTGAATAAGGCAACTATTTTAATTGCAGCAACATTTGAATTCCAGCTGTGTCCCTTCCGAGAGCACACACCTGAGCCTGCAAACTCTAGAGGAGTAAGCCTCGATGGGTTTGTATTTATATCTGACCTCTTTCTTTTTATTTTACTTCTGTCCTGCCTGCCGCGTTGTCTTTTCAGTACGATGCCAACTTAGACCATCTAACAATATTGTCTTCCTTAATTGCATGTTATCATGATTCACGAAGCATTGGCCAGCTTGACTCATTCATTTTGATGCACCTATACTTTGACCAGATTGTAGAGAGTGGTACATGCGGGTTTCGGTTACTTATCAAGGGGATATGTCCTACAGTTGCGTACATGCGCACCCCAGCCAACATTTCCATTTTGGTTACACCTGGTTTGTCTTCTGGGCACATCTGTGTTAGCCTAAATAGGCTTACATGGGTTTTTGACTGAGTTTTTGGTAGGTTCCAAATAGGCAATTTTATGTGGTAACCAAGGATGCGCCACCTGTGTTTGCTTATATGGGATTCTGAATCTGAATGGTCCTTAAGACAGCTACATAATATGGCACGCTTCAACTTAAGTACATCAAGTATTCGTCCAACAATATTTTATATATATATATAATATATATATATATATAGAGAGAGAGAGATATTAAAACTTAAATATAGTGACGTTAAATTATGTCTATTCTTGAAGAAAAAACTAATGAAAATTCCATCCTTTACATACGCCTTCGGGAGATACCATTGCTGGTGTTGCTGACGTAATCAAGGGCCTTCTGCAGCTTCTCTACCACTTGGTCAAGAGATTTTGTCTCTGGGACAAAAAAAAAAAAGGCAATTAGTTGTTGGCGCAATGCTCGTCATCTTCCTAGGTACTTTCTAGCTCATCCCACAGCTCAAGAGGTGCACTATTGTTCCGACGCCAGTTTTGGATTGACATCTTTGCTTATGGCAGGCGACTGGTTAGCACATCCGCCTCACAGTTCAGATGTGCAGGGTTTGATTCCAGGCTCCAGCATTCCGGTGTGGAGTTTGCATGTTCTCCCCGTGCCTGCGTGGGTTTTCTCCGGGTACTCCGGTTTCCTTGCACATTCCAAAGACATGCATGGTTGGTTGATAGGATGCTCTAAATTGTCACAAAGTGAGATTGTGAACGTGTGTGGTTGTTTGTCCATGTGTGCCCTGCGATTGGCTGGACACCAATTCGGGGTGTACGTTTCCTACTGCCCAATGACAGCTGGGATAGGCTCCAGCACGCGACTCAGACAATGGATGGATCTTTGCTTGCATTCCACATGTAAGATCTGGTTTGATATGTGGTGTGCAAAAGTGGAGTTGAATTTGTCCAGGATATGATTATAATGTGTATAATAGATGAAAATAAATTTCGTTTTCCCCAGTTTATTTTGGGAGATAGGTCAGCAGTCAATTACATATCTACAAACAAGCGTTTGCAGCAATGGGATATTCTGTCCAGGTTTTTGTAATATAGGCGGGAGGTGGAATAGCTGAAGAAAACCCCACACCGAAAAGCCCAAGCCAAGATTCTCTCAGGCAAACCTGTTACGTTCCATTTTATTCATTCCATTTTGCCTCAGAAAATGACAACTTAAGAAGCTTGGATAACTGCTAAAACCCAAGTGTCCAAGGTGACTGTGAACATGCCTACAACACATATATATTGTTCAATTTAAATTCAAGTACTTATTAAAATAACATTGTGTTGCTGTATCACCATATCTTTAATGGCGTCATATTTCATATACATTTCCACCCACCAGCATACACATGGGTGTGACATTTCCATAATCCTTTCTATATCAAAAGACAATTTATTACCCCTTCCTTTGCGTATGCGTTCTCGCAGCCTTGTTTTCCCCCAGGCCATGATGAGGAATGGAAAAACAGAAAGGATTAGGTTTCCAGGAAATTGAAAAGGTGCAAAAGCACACAAAGATACAGGGTTACTGTGGTTTACATCACACATACTGATGAGGATAACGTGTGTTTAAGACATGAGAGGACGTCAGCATAGTTTGAAAGTGGTGAGCAATGCCTGCAGATAAATGAATAGTATTTTGTGTCTGCTTGTATAGTGGTAAGGTTAAAATGATTACCGCATGTATTGAGCCACAGAAGTATTTTTGACAGTGTGGTAGAGTCATTAAGAGTTTGCCTTTAGACACTACCATAATATATATTAATATGTTATTTTATCAATAGTGCCGCTGGGGTGCAGCAGGCTACAGCAGCTCTCTCCTTTGCGTTCCTCATTAAACATTTTTTTGTGTGTTTTATTTGTATATTTTCCTGCCCATTTGACCCCCAAAGTAATTATAGTGCAGGGGGTTCAAATATGCTAGCTCTTTTTGTACTCTCAGAATGTTTTGTGGACTTTTTGAATCTGCTTTGGGTGTGCCCTTCAGCTTCATCCATGGCTCTCTATTATTATTTACTCCTCGGAGTAGCTACTGGTCTTCAGACAGGCTGCACTTCTCTATGCCAGGAAACCTGAGATCCCAGTTGAGATAAGGAGGAAAAGAAGCGGCTGCAGGGTAGTTATCGAGCACCAAGCGATAGCATGGAGATATAAAAAAAAATGTCTTCCATCTATTCCCATGGAAAACGTCCGCTCTCTGTCAAATAAAGTGGATGAGCTATCGTTGTTGATCCTTATCAGTATTATTTGTATCAACTTCTAGTATGTGGGGATCCACTGTAGTCCATTCTCACAATGTGCTCAAATGTCCGTAATCACAGAGCATATGTGTTGTGTAATTCACAATCTGATACTGTGCCACTGTGCTTAATAAATTGTTAAAGTTCCCACATGTTACGTGGATCCACACATGTATTGGACATCCCTGCTGACGATCTGCCAGCAAGCAAGCTCGTTGGCTTGCAAAACGGCAGCAGAGACGTTCAATTCACCACCACCTTGCTCCATGCCCTGCGCGTGAGGACGCACAGCTGAGACACTGCAGCCCAAATAACACAAAGCACATAACACTTCAGGGAAGATGCATTTTTTTTAGTACAGCTTCCTATCAAACAACATGCTGTAGTGGCACTAAAGGGCTATTATTACTAAGCAACTCACAATTGTGGAGGATAGACACTGATAAAATGATGGCTAAAATACTTGTACTGTGGGGGAGGATTGACTCATGCCATAAAGTATACGCCCCATCTTACATTCGTCATTGAGCTTAGCTCCCCAAAAATTCCAGACAAACTAAGTGAAAAAGTCTCTAAGGCTCAACAATTCACAACAATAGAGTTCTTAGCATTATTTTCAGCACTCATCTTCAAACGTATAACATATACATAAATATATT
This sequence comes from Idiotropiscis lumnitzeri, assembly GCF_059441095.1. NCBI lineage: Eukaryota > Metazoa > Chordata > Actinopteri > Syngnathiformes > Syngnathidae > Idiotropiscis > Idiotropiscis lumnitzeri. The sequence continues at coordinate 4,221,694 of NC_142404.1, read as the reverse complement.
TAGAAACAAATCACAACTTCCTGCCGACTGCTGTCAGACTTTTTAACAAGAACATTGGGTCAGGCCTACAAACGGGAGGGCATTAGTGCAATTGTGCAGTCCTAGGATGCAATATACACTACTAGTGTACTTTCAGCCAATGGTGTACTTAAATATTGACCAATGATGTATTTTGTTTACCATTACAGTATTCTTATTACAGTACTTCTATCACTGCAGTATTTCTACCATTGCAAGACGTTCACTATTACAGTACTTTTATCATTGCAGTATTTCCTATCATTGCGGTACTTTCATCATTGCAGTATTTTTCTATCGTTGCAGTACTTTTACTATTACAGTACTTTTACCATTGCAGTACTTTTACCATTGCAGTATATTTTATCATTGCAGTACTTTTTACCATTACAGTACTTTTATCATTGCAGTATTTTCTATCATGCAGTACTTTTCTATCATTTCAGTACTCTTACCATTACAGTACTTTTATCATTGCAGTATTTTCAATCATTCAGTAATTTTTATCATTACAGCGTTTCCCCCTCTGTATAATGGACAGGCATTAGGAGTGTTTCCTTACACTTAGATACGTTTATACTGTGTATATTTGCATGCTTTTTATGAATGTCTGCTGCTAATGTTATACATTAACGGCTACATTACGCCGCCGACTCTGTGTGATCTATATCTTTGCTGCTGTAACACCTCAAATTTCCCCATTGTGGGACTAATAAAGGACATCTTTATCTTTAACACTTTTGAGAAGTGGGCCATCATGTGAAAAAGGTGTTTGTGTTAGCGTTCACAAATGCGACCTTGCATATGCGTCGCTATGCGTACCTTGCTTAAGTGTTTACAGAAGTAAATGTGGTCTAGCGTGTCGGGGCATTACTACAGAGGAGCGATTTGATAGGAGGTCAAAATATTTGGCTGTAATGATGAGGCAAGGCTTTTGGATCTCATTTCATGGAGACGTCACGTCATTGCCATGCGTACTAAAATAATGGCTGAATTATTACTGTCACTATAAATGCGCACTTTATGCTTCAAGTTTCTAGTGGAATAATATTACAGTAAAATATAAAGTCAATACTGTTACTCAAAACAATTTAGCAGGTTCGCTCTTCCAGCTGCCAATACTGGCAGCTGGGAGAGCGAACATGCAAGAGCATTTGGGCTCCAGATGATGTCAATGAGGAATACATGCGACCCGGCCATTCGGCTGCGGTCGCGTTTCAAACAATCCCAAACATATGAAAGTGGCCCAAGTGGGATTTGAAAAAATTGTAATTGAGATGTTCAGATTATATTAAGACAATGCAATCTGCGTAGCATTTTCCTACAGTGTGAACCTAAAATATCGGACGAGGCACTGCCGTCATAAAGGTGAAACATCGCAGGTCGAGTATGTCAAAACCTGAGGACTTCCTGTATTTGCACTCGGAGGAGAATGAAATCTTGTAATGTTGTTGCTTGTTCTGGGCCCCATGAACTTAGAGCAAATGAGAGAAAGATACTCAAGAAATGCACAGCTGTGAGAAAAAGCAATTGAGAGCCAAAATAAGCAACTAATGAATGACATGTCAATGACTTCCCTACACTTCGTCATCGTATGAATGTAAGTAACTGTCAGCTTGTCTCTTACTGGGCTCCACAATACAGATAATACCCCATTCACTAATGGGAAGACCTGCTTCTATTCATCCACAGCGGCTAAGGTAAGCACAAATCTGTTTTTATGGTGAATTTTAGCTGTAGTGGCTTTTAATCAGGTATCAGTAAGTGAATGTGAATAGGAAATCAGCCAGCTACTGTATTATGAAACCTCTGCCGTTAGCCTGTCATCATGCGCGGACACATTTCTTTCCTTACATTAAGATTTAAGAATAAGGATGGAGTGCTAAGATCTAAGTGCTAAGGTGTCCAAGACGTTGATTTAGGAAAGAGGGGCAAAATAAAGTGCTCATCTATGATATTATAGTTTTACCTTAAAACTATGCTTGAATGAAGGATGATAAAATGTACTAAAGTAATGATTATAGTTTGATGTAATGTAAATGTGTGTAAACCATACTTCAATAAATGCTCTTGAAAATTTTTTGTGTGTTTTTAAATACATAAAATATGTTGGAAGATAACTGTCGCGGTTCCCTGAACCGTGTGGGAAGGAAGGAGGACCCAAAGGCGACAGGTGAGGGGGTAACAGGGTTTATTAAGGAATGGAGTGGGGGAGCGAGCTGGGGAGAATCCACCACCAGGCGGGCGTCGGCGGGGACAGCGTCGAGTGACGCCGACGTGCAGGTGCCGGGTGGCACGGACGAGAGTGCGGCAGAGCGGGGCGCGCCGGGAGGCGAAGTCGGGCTGGCGAGGTAGCGGGAGGCACGGCGGAGCGGAGAGCGCTGGCGGGATGCGTGCCGGGCAGGATCTCGGAGGCGCTGGCGTGCTGAGCGGGACCAGACGGGTTCAGGTCGGCTAGACGAGGGAACAGGAAGAGCAGGGGTCAAGCAGGCACGAGAGCACGACGAGTCAGGCGATCGGGAAGCAGGACGAGACATGAGCCAGTACCACGTGAGGTGACGAGATAATCCGGCGTCGGACTCCTGGCGTGGCTGGTTCTTATGCAGGGCGCTGATTGCCGGCAACGAGCTGCCGGTGCGCCGGAGCCGACGCCCACTTTCTCCGGAGGAGGGCCTGGCTGGGTGGATCGCGAACCTGTAAACAATCAGAACTGCCACGCCCTCCTCCCCGACCCGAACCGTCACAATAACAGTTGAAAACATTGGCGAAAACGGGGATAAAGCGAGTATTGAATTGCTGAGATAGCATCAAACCCTCTCGGGTTTCACGATTTTTTTGGGGTGGTGGGGCTATGAGGAGGATGAACAACCAAGGAACAGCGTAAGTTGGTCCTCCTCATTTCATTTATGACAATTCGGCACAATTGCTGTAACTTGTCCCATTTCTACCACAGCAACGTGCAGTTAGCCATCAAGGTCTTTCCACAACATGAAAAAATGCAATGTTTTGTGTTATTTGGGTTACAATTGCCCTGCCATGTGAATGCATGTGCCGCAAACATAAAAAGACCAGAGAAACAGGCTGCACTGCATGACGTCTTGGCACACCACACTCAAATGTGGTTAAAACATTTTAATACTGTTTCGGCCAATGACCGAAAGATTTCACAACCCAGCGCCAACCCTGAATAAGAATATGTTTGTTGAACAGGAAGTTTTGGTTTTGATTATTTCATTTAAAAGGTATCAATGAGGTTTAGTAGACTCATGTTTAAATTACTTTGTAGTTTTAAGTAGTATTGTTTTCCGTAGACAAATCTATAAACAATTATCTGACCTTGTATTTCATCCACGCATCCATTCTCTGTTCTGTTTATCCTCACTCAGGTCACAGGTCTCTCAGCTGACTTTGGGCGGGATACACCTTGGACTGGTTGCCAGCCAATCACAGGGTGTCACACCTTGCGCAATTCGAGTATGCACTGTTATTACACTTCAACGCCAAACGGTCTTGAGGTGTATTTCTGAAATTGTCATGTTTTTGACAATAAAGATAGCTATATTCCTGCCAATGGGAATTGCATAACATTTTATAACATAACAGATTATGGCACTGAGTTGACCATGTAAATTAGTTTCCCAACACACGTTGCTGCCTCAGTGAGCCCCGTAGCAAAGTCGACAGTTCTCCCTTTTACTTTGCATTTTGTCCCCAATAAGGAGCCCAAAATGATCCATGTGCAATTGATCAAGGATGTGGTGATGGGGAAACAGTCAAAGCTTTTTCTGTTATTTGCTGGGAGAAATTTCATCAGGGTGCTTGTGCGTGGACAGTACTGAAAGATCACTGACAGACACAGCACACAGCATGCCGTCTTGTTGACGCCTGTGGTGATGACATTTTTTCTTTGGGGTTTGCTGATCTGTTTTACAGGCGATTTTGAGACTCCAAAAGAATCGAAGCAGTTGAAAAACAATTGTGAAAAAAGAGCAGCCAGGATGAAGTTGAAGCTGCAATGGGTATTGATGACAAAGGACATGATCAGCTATTTTACCAAAGAGGTAATGAAAAATGTCTCCGAAATACTTTGTAACGTCACCATTAGCAGCTTACGTCTTCTTCTTGCTCTGTGTGATATGTAGCAAAGTGGAACTCTTTGTGACCAGCATTGCATATGTAAGGCAGAAATAGAAACATCAGGTTTTTACACATCCATTTTTAATTTTTCACCACAATAACAATCAGCACACTACACAAAAATTGCAGCAAGTATAATTGTAGTAGGATCTCATATCTGAGCGACTTACATTGCCCTAAATTACTTTGTCCAGACCGTATGACAGTGTGATTTATTTATTTTTAACCCTTGTTGAAAAAACAAGGGGCGACTGGTAGGCACGAGGGCCTCACAGTGCAGAGGTCGTGGGATTAATTCTATTCTACTCCGGCCTTCCTGTGAGGAGTTTGCATGTTCTCCCTGTGCCTGCGTGGGTTTCCTCCATTATCTCCCACATTCTAAAACTTTGATTGGACACTCTAAATTGACCCTAGGTATGAGTGTGAGCCCGGATGGTTGTTCGTCTATGTGTACCCTGCAATTGTCTGACAACCAGCACGGACATCACCCTAGTGAGGATAAATGGTTCAGATAAAGCATATTGAACAAAGTTGGGGTTAGCATATTGGCTTGGCACTCAGCAAGCATTCTTGTTTCTTATATAGCCCCTTTGCAAAATGAATTGCCACCCTCTGACTTATAGGACACTGTTGTCACTGGTATACTCCTTGTGTTATAAGAAGCCAGGTCACAAATATTTCATCCAGTGTTTTCACCAAGCACTGTTTGGTCCACATATCCATCTCGGGGTCGGTGGATTGGGCATTGATAAATGATGTGTTGTGTGGTTTGCGGGTCTGAGTCACACACAAGATGGTGAGTCGGTGAGGCCCCAGTGGAACATATGTTGTTAAAACGGTCCACCCTAGTGCAAAGGCAATTGAGCTTGACACGGCAGTTCTGCTCCAGGCGGGGTTTGTGCATCGGGAAGGACTGTGAGCTGATTTGGGATAACAGTTTCTTTCCATTTAACAAAAAATGTCATTAGGCTGAAAAGTACCATGGCCGAAAGGGGCAAAGACGCTGCAAACATGGGAATGATGCAAACAAAAAAATAATCACATTTAAAGAAAAATGCTGCAATGGAGACTAAAAATGCTGTAATAACCCAAAACAAGTGGAAGCAAATTCATAAACCCCCCAAAAAATGCATAAGCAAAACACTGTGAATTCAATAACACAAAGATGGAACAACTGCAAATGAAAAATGTTTCAAATATACGCCACGCAACGGAAGTGGGGTGGGCCCGAAAGAGACAGAGCAGTCCAGTATGACAACGAAGGTCTCAACATCCTTCCTGTTGGCGTACATTTGCCGAGGAGAATGTAAAGGCATGCTTTACTTAATATTGTTTTTCAACACCTGGGCAGGTGTCAAACTCTCTCAGCTGCAATCCACCTGATTCAAATGATCAGGAAGTGCTATCATGCTTCTTCAGAGCCTGCTGATGAGCTGATCATTTGAATCAGGTGTGTTTGCATCAGGAAGGGATAAGAAAAAAAAAAAGGATGGAAAGCGTCTCTCCACGACCAGAGTTTGACACCAGAGGTCTCACGTGTGTGTAGAAGAGCTTGTAGGATTTTAACTGAAAATGTGCATACGCACAAAAGCTGAAAAAGGCGTTTGGAAAAAAAAATCACACCACTCAAACTGTGCAAATGCACCATTGTGTGAAATATTCGCTTCATCAGACGTCGATTTGGGAATGTGCGCACGTGGATCCCGTCCTAATTAACCATGTATGGTGCAACGGCCCACGCTGTGTCTTGCCCGTTCAATTCTTGATAAATCTGTGTGCGGGAGCGCTCCCCACTGTTCCTTCCTGATTGGTGGCACTCATCCGCCAGCCAATCAGTGCAGGGAAGAGTGACAAATTGATTTCAGGTGTGCCACTCATGACACTCTAACAATGAGGTAAATAAAAGACTTGGTCGCTGGTAGAGTTGTCTGGTTGTCTTATGTGCTGTGTCCTGCCCTGTTGAGTGTTAGCCAGTCCCCATATCTCTTGTGTGTTATACAATGTATTACAACTTTATTTCTGTAGTACATGCCAAGGTCGTGGACGGAGAACGGAGGATGGACCAGCAAAATATGGAAAAGTGCCCATCTCTGCAAATACCCTTCATTCCCGGAGACAAGACCGTTTCTAGCTTAATAACATGGCTTAAAGTAAAAAAAAAAGCAGTAAAGAATATTCTTCCATCTTTAATTGCATTTTTCTTTGCATTTGTAACAGTTTTTTTTTTTTTATTCTGTGTTCATGATTTTAGTTGGTTTGCAGCATTTCTTACTTGCAATGTTTTGTTAAGCGTTTTTTTACGTGCTTTGTAGTTTGCATTCATGTGTTTGTCTTTTTTTATTTGCATTGTTCCTGTGTTTTTGTTTGTTTTCGCCGGTTGGCACCACCTTTTCTCCTGTTGGCAACAGTAGAAAAATATTGAAATGTGTAATATCTGTTTGTGCATTAGATTGATGTCACTCAACATACAAACTCTTGTAACGTCACTGAAGGACAACTATTAGATGAGTCAGATTATGAAGATGACACTTAAACCGGCTTGAGAACCACTTCCTGCTCACTTGATCAACTCAGAGTATAGGCCAAGTCTATGTATGACTCAAGTTTATCACTTGACCATTATGTGTCCATTATGTGTGTGCTAATAAATTACTCAGCATTCAGTGGACAATTCCTGAATGACTTCAAAACTTGGCAAACTAGGCATCCTAGCTTTATTATATTTAAGGCCCGTACATCCACGCCTGCATCTAACCTTAGAAGCGGGATGCACTGCACTTATAGTAATTCAAAGTCTGTGGACTGTCAATACTCTTAACTTTACCGTGCTATAAAAATTACATTTTGCACAAGTAAAACACTTAAAGAAAGTGAAAAAAAAATATACTAAAACTAAACTATGGTTAATGTTTTTGAAGAAACTAAAATTAATCTAAAAAAATGTGACAGCTAACTATATAAAAATATATATATATATTTCAAATTAACTATGATTAATATTCCTAAAAAGTCAAAGGTGAGCAAGTGGTTGTTATGCAGATATAGGATGGTGTCCAAACTGTCTGGTGGGATGTTCTGCTTGATCCTCTTGGTTGTTCTGTCTCTATCCTGCACTAAGTCCCGTGTCGTATCACCTACCACTGCTAGGGCAGCCATGTTGGCCCGTGCCACTTTAGCTAACAGGGAATTGCATTGCCTTTGTGAATAAATAATTAGAATAAGATACTGACTTGAGTTCATTGTAGTCTCATACTTAAGCCCTCTCTCAAAGTTACATTGTGCACAGCCCTAGGAATTTGGTGCGCCTCAACAGGATATGTGATCCCAAAACACTTTAAGAACACGTCCATCAATTCACAACTAGATGAACACATACACACAAACTAAAAAAGGGATAATTATTAAGCAATAATGGATGGATCTTTCATCGATGTAACAATATAAATATCTATATTGTGGCAGTTGAAATGAGCACACACGACTTAATGTCCGCCACAATATAACAATAATTTTGGGCGGCACGTTGGGACGATGGCCTCACAGTGCAGAGATTGTGGGTTCGATTCCAGCCTTCCTGTGTGGAGTTTGCATGTTCTCTCCATGCCTGTGTAGGTCTCCTCAGGGTACTCCGGTTTCCTCCCACATTCCAAAAACATGTATGGCAGGTTGATTGGACACTCTAAATTGCCCCTAGGTATGAGTGTGAGCGTGTATGGTTGATTGTAGTTGTGTGCCCTGCGATTGTTATTTGAATAACAATTTTATTTGAATAAAAGAAACATGAGAAATCAACAGACATCGTTCATTTGATCATTTTAATGCATTTAATAAAAAAAATACAATAGTGTTCAACCAGTCCCAAACTTATTTGTTCTTATGGAGCAATGACCTGACAGCTCAAATATAAGAACCATTTTGGGGATGCAGAACATTTGACCGGGAATAGCTGATTTCTTTACTTTACTTAAAAGGACAGTATGTAGATTTCTTTTTTCAATGTTAATTAGAAAAAACACTTAATTTAGATAATATGCCAAAAAATAAGTTCCATCACATCAAGAGACATTTTTATGTATTACCAAGGACTGTAATTGCGAATTATATAAGATGGGTCGGAGCTCACCTGACAGGAGGCTGAGATATCCGCCACCATCTTTCTGTTATGGATTCCCAAAGGACACAAAGCACCCAATCACAAATTTGCTGGAGCAGCTTGTATAACAAATGCAATGCATGCACTTTGTCACTTGAGGGAACACTAGAAATCAATTGGGATAACATTTTGCTTGCACCACTACGAAGAAACTGGTGGTAGGCTTGCGAAATGTGTTCTCTCGTTGGATCTGCCACTAGATGGCATTAATTCTACACACAGTCCCTTTAAAATGCTCAGATTGACTGTATGATGCTGTGTTTTTGCTTACTGTGAAAAGATAATTCGGATTTGTGGCAAGCTCCAAATGTATATGAATGAAACATTTCCTCTTTTTTTTTTTTTTTTTTTAGCTGGCACAGCCAATCCTCCTGCTGGAGACAAGATGCTGCTGTTCTCAAATGCAACAATAATGTCACTGTAGGATTAAAATGATCAAGTGCTAATACCAACTAATAATTAAGCTGTGAATAAATCTTCAATTTTAACTCAACTTTATTTGTATTGCACTTTACCTGATACAAATAGTAAAAAACAACTTTATTTGTGACATAAAACATGAATAATAAACAAAATTAAACTTATCATCATTGCAGTATTATGGACAAATGAATCAAAGTGTATGCTACCAATGATACCAGGATTTCTCTTCAAAATATTTTGAATTATTAATTTATTCCATATATTTGTGTTTATTTACTACAGACTGTCCGGTAAAAGCGGCAGTCATCAATTTCCCAGACAGCACTTGAAAATGCCGGTGCCTCACCAGCCCTGCAAATCTCCGGGTCACTGCCTTAAGGTCTCTTGCAGTGTTGGGGAAGTGGAAGACTTGGTGGCGAAGAGCCACCACTTCTGCAGTGACCTGGTTGGTGATGTAATGGACGGTCAACCCAAGCATCTCAAAGACTTGTGTCACCATTCAGTATCATGCGCCACTCACCAGCCCGAATAAAAAGACCTGGGAACCCGCTCTTGGCACGCCAAAACTACAAATACAATCCTGCTCAGGCAATCGTCTGTTGGGAAATGTTGTCTATTTTAAAAAATATATTGTTTGGCTACACTGACTGGGAAAAAAAACATTTTATATTATACTGTTGGCTCCAGCCTTCCTGTGTGGAGTTTGTATGTTCTCCCCGTGCCTGTGTGGGTTTTTCTGTGGGTGCTCAGTTTTTCCAAAAACATGCATGGTCGGTTGATTGAACACTGTAAATTGTCCCTAGGTGTGAGTGTGAGAGCGGATGTGTCAGGTTGAATCACCTGAGCATTCTCTGAACACAGACAATGAATAAACGAAAGACAAGATTTTATCTTTTTTACTCGCGAGGAGAACGAACGGAGGTGTGCTCAGTTACAGCTCCAACTTCGCTCTGATTCCGACACTGCCGTGCCCTCTATTTTATTGGTGAAACCCTCGGTAAACAATGCTTCCTGCTCGAAGGAATCAAGGGTGGGAATAATGTAATCATGGCAGTCATGAATGTAAACACAACAAAGGGCAGTTGTAGACTGATAGGAGCCACCAGCGTGACTTTTGTTGTCCCGGCATTAAAGTGCATTGTTTCAGAGGTGTCTCAGGCACACTTCCTTTATTGCAGCCCTAATCCAATCCTCCCGCAATCATCTCCTGAGGGTCTTCTCATCACCATGGTCCAAACATGGGACACACCGTGGACCAATTCCTTAGCAATACTAATAGAGTAAAATATGGGATAAATTATATACACTCACCCTAACAGGATGGTTGTTCATCTTTGTCTGCCCTGCGATTGGTATTTAAACAACAATCATATGTGAATAAAAGAAACATGAGAAATCAACAGACATCATTCATTTGATCATTTTAATGCATTTAATAAAATAATATAATAGCGTTCAACCAGTCCCAAACTTATTTGTCCTGATTTATTCTTACACCAAATCCTTTGAAGCAGCTATTGGATATAAAGCGCTTACCGGGTTCAAGAGTGGGTTGCCCTCTTGTAAATCTGTCAGCGCACAATACAACCCAATCCAGATTTACACCCTGTGGAGAATGATCGGCAGAATGACAGGTCAATGTCTGGATGTTGTCACAGCTCTAAATAGACTCCGGGAGGTCAAGGCGTTTTGTTGGATGAGTACGGGTTACTACATTTTGAAGCTATCCAGGGAGTTATAAAAAGAGAGCAACGAGCCAAAATTTACTACAAAGTGTAAACCCTAGTGCACATTATTAGAGAGCTATGGTTAAATGTTAAATGGGCTTTCATTTGTATAGCACTTTTTTCCCGTAGGTACTCAAAGCGCTTAAATAGTATTTCCAGAGTCATGACGCGGCATCAGGAGCAACAGAGAGTTCAGAATCTTGCTTAAAGACACTTTGACATGGCCACAATGGCTGGGGCTCGAACCCCCCCAACCCCAGGGTTGGGAGACGACCACTCTATTACTGCTGAGCCATTCAGAGTGGGTTTGTTGGCTTATTCATTTTTATTTTTTTAATGATTCTGTTGACATTAATTAAGTGAATGACCAATTATTATATGTAAAAAAAAAATCTACATCATTATTTCTGTATTTAATTAATTATTTATGTATTTGATTGATTATTTCGTGATCCGGCGTTGCAGTGTTTCATTAATTAATTTTGTGTCAAACTCGCCCATCAAAGTTTGGTGGGCAGGTCCTAACACCTGATTGGTTGGGCTGCTCATCAAGTCAAGGCAAATCACTTCCAGAATAATGGATTGACGCCAACCGAGTGTCGAGTGAAAAAACATCAATATACTGTGTGACACTATTCACCTCTACATTGGTTTCAGAATCAGAATCAGAAATCCCTTTATTGTCATTGTACTCAAGTGTGCAACGAGATTAGAGAGCTCCCCTCTCCAGTGCAATACAACACTAATTCAGATAGATATATAAATTAGATAAATTAGAGAATAGTTAGTGCAATGGAAAATAATACTGGATAGGATAAGAACAACTGAATACAAGCGTCGACCGCTCAATCAAGGAAGCTCGTGGAAGTCCTCCGTCATAGCCGCCATGTTTGCAACCACTTCAAGCCAAAGCAATCGATTAGACAAGATTTGAGTTTGTCAGCGTTTATCTCCGCCCACTAACTTTTGATAGGCGAGTTTGACAGATGAAATTCATTCATTAAACACTGCAACGCAGGACCATGAAATAAACAAATACATAAATATAATTAATTAAATACGTACATAAATAAACATAAATAATTAATTCAATATCTAAATAACTATATCGATTTTTTTTATTTTACATATATCCATCCACATACATATATCACTTCTCCTGACTGGTGTCGCAGGCGGTGTTGGAGCCCATCCCACCGATCTGGCAGTAGGCGGGGCACACATAAACAGACAACCATTTTAGAGTGTTCAATCAACCTGACATGTATGTTTTTTGGAATGTGGGAGGAAACCAGAGTATCTGGAGGAAACCCACGCAGGCACGGGGAGAACATGCAAACTCCACACATGAAGGTTAGTGCCGGAATCAAACTCACAACCTCTGCACTGTGAGGCCTTTTCATATATAATCATTGATAATTTATTCATTTAATTAATAAATGAAACATTTACTTAAATAATAACAATTTTAATTAAACATTTCATGGAGTATTCATTCATTTAATTTAGGCACTTTCAGTCCTCCATCCACAACAAGGCGCTTGTATTTGCAACAGTAATAGAATGCTAGATGGATAGGTTTAGATGTTAACTTGCAGTACAGATTTGCTCAAACATGAACCAAAAAAGGAGAGTACTGTACACATTATCTAACATAGCGTTACGAGCTGAGCTGAGTGACAGAGGAGTTGCCATAATTGCGTCTTGCCAGCTGGCGGAGACAATGGCGCTTCCCAATTACGTTGCTTTGATACAATGCACAGTGAAAGAACTACAATTTTCAAAATGCATACTTTTAATGTATATGTCGTGTCAAAATGCACCATCTTCCCTTTGAAAACATCAAGCAATCACTCAAACTTTATTTGTGTAGGGATTTTCATACATTAGACTCAAACTGATTTTGGCAATTGAAAATCAACCCATCCAACTCCTTTTCCGCAAATATGATATATACACACATAGTGGTTAAAAATAATTCCAGAACAAGCAAAGATGAATACACTAACATACATATTAGTTAAAAAAATCACTATCAGTATCAATAACCTAAAAAGGACCTGTGGTGGACTGTTGATTCGTAGGGTTACAATATATTTGTTTTGTAAACCCAATCCATTTCTCTTATGCTGGAGCTTGTTGAGTCATAAGGCCAAATAAATATTGTGTGGGGAGTTTTATCTGATCTGGCGTTTGAAAAATGTGCACACACACTGAGATATAGGAGAGCGTGAGCCTGAGCGTTAACAGGACCAGCCTGGCACTCTGCATTTGTGGAAGTTGTATGGACCTTGCAACGGCTGCAAGGTTTTGGGAGGGCCTTTGTCATTGTTAACCTCTGAGCTGTATTGTTTATGTGTGGTACTCTGTTGAATGTAGGGAGCTTTCCCAGGGTCTGGCTGCCAGTGTATTGAGCCCAGCATATCTTTCTAACTGCAGAGGCCCTTCCTGCTATTCACAGCTGGTTCCTTCCTCCATCTAACGCTACAGCGGTGGTGACCATCATCACCATAATTAATGGATGCGGTCAGCTCGCAGTTGCAACAAAGGCTACATACAGTCACAACCTGGGGAATTTGTGGAGCTTTGTGAGTTAAAATAGTATTTATATTTCTCCTATTCAATTTTTTTTTTATAGGACCATCGATGGTGGCCTCCCACAACCATTTTGGTAAATCTGTCCTAGTTGAAAAAATAATGAACAAGAATCTAAACTAACTACTTATTTTAAATTTATTTGGAAAAAAAATATATTAAAAAAAAAAAATACTTGCCATATGCATGCTGTCATTATACTCAAGGCATATAGTTTAAATAACAAAGAGGTTTAAAGGTAAAAAATTGTTTGTCACAAAATACTGACTGACAAAAATGAACAATGTGGTCAAATGAGTACATTAAAATATATAACTGCAACGATGTTTTTTTCACATTTTATTCAAATGAGAGATTTATCGATTGTTTTCCACTTATTCGGGGTCGGTTCATGGAGGCAGCAGCTTTAGCAGGAAATCCCTGACTTTTCTCTCCTCAGCCCTTGTCCAGCTCTTCCAAGGGGATGCTGAGGCGTTACCCAATTAGGCGGGAGACAGTCTCACCAGCGTGTTCTTTGCCGTCTCTCTCCAGTGCCTCCCCCTGGTGGTACATACCCAACACCTCATCAGGGAGGCACCTGGAGGATCCATGCATACATCTATCCATCCATGCCACACTCCATAGCTTCTGTAGCCAGGGATCGGATTACCACGATCCCCGCCTTTGGCCCCAGGTAATCAACATCTGGGCGAAGGAATACATTGTCTATTTGTTTTTAAAGATGGAGGTTCTGAGTTGTGCTTTGTCTGATCCCTCATCTAGGACCTGTTTGTCATGGTTGACCCTCGCAAGGGCATAAAATCCCAGACAATTTAGCTCTGAGTATCATTAGGAGACATAAATCCCTCCAACATGATAAGGTGGCAGCTAAGGGAGGAGGAAAACTCCCCCAGGTACTCTACGAGCATGACCTTAAGTCTCAAGTTAATTAATTAATAGAGCATAGGCTATAATGGTCGTGCAGAGCAGAGATGGAGTCAGTCACAAGCACTTCTAGATGGACAGTGTTCCCTTTCCCCTTTATGGGGGTTCCATGCCGTACTTGATTTCTGCTCAAGGTGCGGCAGGGCACGAAGAGGGTGGTGGCCCAGCTCAAACTTGGCATTTTGACCCGGTTACCAAGTGACCAAACCTGCCTTTTGCCGCTTTTTCAGAGGTGATATAAATGCAATGTAAATTGTTTTCACCAGAACAAGGAAAAGGCCCAGCATTACTTTTCTTGTGGAAGAATTGGTGAGTGTCAGTAAGAAAAAGGCAGTGGTCCATCGGATAGTTATAGGAACGGCAGAATCTCGGTACGTTTGCTTGATTAATTCTATTATTTTTTATTCGTTCAATACAATCAAAGCCTATTGTATGTGGTGTCTATCACGGCGACACTGCAGTGGCAAAACCCAAAGACTTAAATAATAGCATAAATTAACGGTAGCAAGGGCGAGCATAATATCTGTCTTAATTAATGATTAAAAGATTAACAGTATCAATAAAAAATAGAAATGTGGAATATAAAAAACATGCGAGGGATATTGAGTGAGAAAAATTGAGAATTGTTTTCAATATTTATTCAAAAAACCGAACCTCCAAACAATTGCCAAGGGGGTGCATGCCAACATCCCCCCCCCCAAAAAAAACCGCTTTATTCCGCTAACTTTTTATCTGTTGACCTTAAGGACTTGCCTACCTCGGATAATTTCTGTGTTCATTGAATTACAAATATTCCCAAAACTTCATGAAGATGCTGAGTCTATTAAGAAAAGGTACAGAAATGAGACCACCAGCACTTAGTTTATGGAAAGCATCACCTGTGAATGCAGAGACAGTTGATGGACTTTTGGATAAGTTTGCCTGGAAAATCTGTCCTGTATGCCATTGCTCCTATTAAAACTATCCATCCATCCATCCATTATTCAAATCGCTTATCCTCACATGGGTCGCAGGCCTGCTGGAGCCTATCCGAGCTGTCTTCAGACCCCGCCTACACCCTGAACTGGTTGCCAACCAATTGCAGACATTAAAACTCAGACAACTTTAAAAAGATACTTCACACGTATTCCATTTGCAGTAAAAATTTAATATTTTGTCTATAATTAATTATTAATAATCCACATTTACTAACTAAACAACTAACTAAACTGCCGCCTGTGCCTGCCAAGAGTTGTGAGGTGTTGAGTCAAAGAAGATCTTCCCTTGGGCAGTTAAGTTCATCTCACACATCTTGCTCGTTAAACATACTCGGCACGGCGTTTGTTTTTAATATCACCTGCTTGGAATGTCTCCTCTTAAACTGTAAATCACTCTGTCACAAATCACTGTTTGTAAAAATTGTGGAATAAAAGGCTTAACATGCCATTTCTGGTCGACCCCTTGCAAATTGCTGCTCTGCATTATGGCATTGTTTTTCTTTGTCTCCCCCTCGTTGTCCAATGTGTGTCTGTTGTTCAGCAATAAATTACACACGTTACGTCTCATTGGACCCATCATGGATGTACCAGTGTGTTGAAAATGATGTCAAAAAATTGAAATATCAACGTGGCGGTGCATTTTTCGGCTCTAATGCGTTTTTCCAAGCTAAACTAATTCATTACTCCCAATCACTTTGATAATGAATTTGAAATAAAAATGCAGACTATAAGTGGAGAAGAAAGAATTTCCAAATTCACTTTGACCTGTACAAACAATGGGCCTCATTTATTAACCGTGCATTCGCACAAATCTGTGCGCTGCTAAACGTGTGTCTGGATGTCTGCAGTCCACATCTTCTATGTTTGTCACTGTTTTGACACAAAATTTACTGTAAATGCAAATGAATCCATGATATCACTTTAATTTAATGTACACCTGTATCTACAATAGCAACCTATTTCCATGAAGTATCTCATCTGGGTATCTCTCCGTATTCAGTCAGAAATGTGCACTCTGGTGCCAAGACACTCTAATTTCTAGATAATGGTGCTATCTTACATCCTATGGTAGCACAGCCAATACACCTACCCATCAATCCAGTTGCAGACACCACACCCGTAAAATCCTCCAAACAGACCAAATTACCACAATGCACTCTAAATAACTGTTTCGTGGCTCTAATCTGTTCCAATCATCAGCAAGGCATTTCACCCTCTGCAACTAGCACTTTGCTATCTGTTTACTCTTGGTTTGCTGTCCCTGTCACATCGGAAGGTTGCAAAAAAAAAAAAAACAAAATAAAAAAAAGTCACATTTTTGTAGGATGCGGTGTTCTGGAGGAAGAGTCAAAGGCAATCTGCTGTCATTGTGAGGCTGGCATTGTTCCATCTGACCTCAGGAAAAGGAACAGCTCCATGCATTACAATATGCAGATGTCTTTTCCCGATGCCCCTTTGCATTGGTTTACTGTTCGATCTTGAGGCAAGTGCATCTGACGGCTACATTAGAAGGGAATGTTATGGTGGGCTAGTGGTTACTATAAAACAGACCTTGGCTGCCACTTTGTGTTTGCAAGCAGGGCTGAGCAGACACCCTACTTTAATTAAAGGTATTTACACAGGCCATATGATACCCTGCAACAATAGTTATGGATCTGACTTTTACCTGAAGCCAAACATGCACTAATGAAGACCAGCCTCAGTGAGACTATTGCTCCAGTTGAAACGTGACATTGTAAATCAGTCTCATAATAAAGAAATGGCCTTTTGGCTAGGGCAGTACTCTTTTCTTCATCTGACTTTCCTTACTCTAAAAAGGAGGAGGATTCATTATAATGTGTGATTTATCGATGGCTAATTCATAGCAATCATATTGATTGCACATTGCAGCTATGGTTAGCAGTGAGGTAATAAGGAAGTAATGCAAATATATTAACACAATTTGAATTAAACAGCTAAGACTCGAAGGCTTTAGAAACATTGCTTGATCTGTAGTATTTTGTAATGTGTTGTACTACAAACTAAAACTGAGATTTACCAAATTATTATATTCAGAACTTTAAATTTCATATAAAAATTAGAGCGTGGCAGTCCTCGGGAGTATTTCACTCAATTAATAAATTTTCCATTTTCTATTAACTATGCCCGGAGATGTTTAGTAGTGTTACTTAAAACATATTAGAAGTGGATATTACCTATAAAATGTGAGTAATAAAAAGTTTTTTATTCAACTGCTGATTCTCATCAACTGGCACATGACTAGACAAAAAAAATGGTCTTTGAGAGTAAATGTCGGCTCCCAAATCAATGATGAATATCTTTCTACAAGAGCTCTCTTGCAGTGATGCCTAATGGGTATAAAAAGATATATCCATCTCATTCAGGCCTCGACTATCAGAGATGTGTAATCTTAATGGGCAAAATATGAGAGGCCAGACAAATACTGAAGCTTTTAAGAGGTTGCAAAGTGGCAGGGGAGACTTGCAGACTCAGCAACTATGAAATAGCTCCATCCAGGATAAAAGAGACATTCATGTGAAATGTGTGGTGCATGCATTAGTTTCGGAGTAAGTTTAGCAGTCTGTAACAGTGTGGTGCGCAAAAATTAGACAAATTGTTTTTAATGACGAACTTTTATCACCGCTGTAATAATGGAAAGTAATTCAGTTTTCATTTGAATCTGTATTGTCGAAAATGTTTTATGACAACTTTGAAATATTAAATGAAGCATTTATAGTATACATAATTGAATCCCGTTAGAGCAAATGATTTTTGTTTTCTTGCATAAACTTTTAAATTTGTGTGACCAAAATGCTAAGTGTGAATTTAACATTCAACATGTTTGGCTGTTTTCTTCCTTTGAAGCTGAAATAAACAGCTGCATTTTGAGTAAATGGACAACTTGGGTGGGATTAAATGGATAGGTCCTAAAATGGTTCAGGTCTTTCATGGAGGAAAAGAGTTACTTTGTAACCATTGAAAGCTTTGAATGTGATCAAAGGGCCATGACATGACAAAGTGGGTTCCCACAAGATCCGTCCTTGGACCCCTTTTGTTCAATCTGTATGTGTTACCTTTGGATCAAATGTTTTAGAACGCTAATGCTGGCTCTCACGGTTATGCAGATGACACAGTTATATTTATCAATGTCCCCATAGGACAATAGTTCAAGTCATGGAGTGTCACTGTCGTGAGCAAATTATCCGGTACCCGATGAATATTTGCACCCGGAGCAGAATGAAAGAGAGAGAGAGAGCGTGGGCAAAAAAACGGAAGTTATACACATGGCTGTGTGAAGAAGCAATTGAGAGCCAAAGTAAGATTCTGAAGTAGCAATTAATTTGAGCATAGTGAATAAGTGCAATTAATACAGTCATCTTTACAATGCAACCGCCCCCCAGAAAATAAACATTATAGTTATCCTTTCTAAAACCAAGGACCTCCTAAAAAAGGTATCATTATACACATTATAGTGTTCATTATTACTGCCATACCTTATATTATTATTATTGTTTGGAGATATGGGGAAATACATAGAAACCAAATACTCATCCTATTTATTATCTTAAAAATGAGCCGTTATCAGCCGCTCACAATATCTAGAACCAACCAATCCATGATTTATCAAATTAAACACTCCTAAATTCCACAACTTCGTCAAATTTGAAACAGGGCAAATAATGTAATTTTGCCACTGTGTTAAAAGGCTTTTCAAAACAGGGTTGCTGCGTTCTGAGTTGTTTGGAGGTAAAAGGTATCTTCCGGTGTTTTGAATATAGATGATAATCCATGGACGGATGTTTTTTAAAAATTTTTTTTTAGTTGGAGCGGAAAGACAAAATGCATGGACGGAAGAGCTATAAAAGTATGAAGACGGATGTGGATGGAAGACAATTATTTTTTTGAATAAGGACTGAGGGGCGATGATGGAAGGATGCATCAGGTCATGGACGGAAGACAGAGAGGACTGTGTAAATTGCCTGGTGGATTTTGCATACATTTAACATCAAATATTGTATATTAATCAAATATTCTGTGTAAAGGGAAAATATGATGGCATTCAACCAAGGACACCAAGTGTTAAGATGTGAATTCAGCTTCAACTTTCATTTAGGTCGGACACCAAGATGGTTGCCTTAGGCAAGCAATTGACCCCCGTTGACCTCAACAATCCAATCACACCCAGAGGACTAAAACAAAGGGTGTTTGTGATTCATGGTTTGAAATTCTGGACAAAATGGAATTAGCCATATACACTGGGTCAGCTCAGCCATTAGGCTGAGTCCCAAATCATCCCCATAGCTCTTCCAATTAAGCTATCTAAGTTGGGCAGATGGTTGTGACGCGATTGGTGTGTCATATTGCCCTTATGCCCACATTTCGTACCCTCACTGTCATCTATCACGAGAGGAGCTGTAATTAGCTTGCTATTCTGCCATGCAAACGATTCCAAGCTTCTGAAAAGGCCTCCCAGTGTTTTGAATGACAGGGAAAGCATTGAAAGAGGGCAAATGGTAGGAGGGGTGAGAAGCCAATCATTGTGTGCAGCATGACATTTGAATTGTATTTCCGGCACTTTAAAGCAGCAATTACATCCTGTCTATAGAGTTCCTGCAAGGATGTTTTTTCTTTGTCATTGTTTCATCACAAATGTGCTATGAACTGATCATGTAATCCTGCCAGACTGAAGGCTCTATGTAAAAAAAGGCCTTGTTTTCTAAGATGAATGCATCACGATAGAAATTAAATGCCATTAGCTTTAAGAAAAGGTAGGAGCATTTTGATGAGTCAGTGAAAATTTGGGGTTTATAAGTCAGTGACGTGATCAAATGTGGTAATTTACAGTATGCTGATATACCTGCAACCCACGGCTCCAGAACTACATGTGGCTCTTTCATCCTTATGATGTGACTCTTAATTAAATTACAGTAGTTTGTTGGCTTTCTAAATGCAATTCTGAATGCAGTAGGGTGCCAAAAAGTTTTTAGGTTATTATTGTCACTGAAAATATGTATCACAAGCATCGATGTGTAACACCAGACAGAGATTTAAGGTACACTCGGCCCCGGTGGATAAGCCATAAATCCAAAGAAAGAAAAGTTTCTGAAGAAAATGATGCTAAATGCTCAGGCTACATGAAATATAATAAAAACAAACATCGCTCACACACCCTCACAGATGATATCTTGCGTATCATGTGTTCAGATGGTGATGGTTCACAGTTCTGATGTGCCGACAGCATACAAATGTCCACAAATTTGACTTCCCTAGCGTATATGTAGCTGCTCCACAACATATGAAAATAGCAAGTGTCATGCGATAATGAGACCTGTCAATGACTTACCGTTTTTAAAAAAACAGCAATTTATTTCTTGTATTCTAATATATACAGTAATTACCTGGCAACTAAAGTTGCCAGTAAATACCTGTAAATAAATAATACGGGACCGTGCGAGAGCTCCGGAGGAGACCGGCCGGCGTGCGTGGCAGTTAAGCCGAAGAGGAACAACTTCCGCCCGGGCATGAGCGGCGCGAGGCTGTCAGTTATGAATGAATAAATAAATAAATGAAGAATGCCACCTTTCATTTCACAGGGCACACCGGACGGCGTACCAGCAGGTAAAAGTCGAAGTAATTAAATAAATACAAAAAGAAGTAATTGAATAAATACAAAAATAATGGCTGGGGAATAAAAAAATAAGTTTTAATAATAATTTTTTTTGTTTTTTTGTTATAACATGAATTTCACTCTCTCTCTCTCTCTACCCGAATATATATATATATATATATATATATATATATATATATATATATATATACAGTGAACCCCCGCTACTTCGCGGTTCACCTTTCGCGGGTTCAGTGCTTCGCGGGTCTAAAAAATATTCGGGAGCATTGTAGTTTCGCCGAGCGGCACAAGGGGGCGCTGAAGCGGTTAGACGGCCGGCGTGCGCCGAAGAGGAGAGTGGACGAAGAAGAGAGTGGCCGAAGAAGAGCAGGTTCCCCCGGACACGATTGGTGGCGTCGGACACCGTGCGTGAGCTCCGAAGGAGACCGGCCGGCGTGTGTGGCTGTCAAGCCGAAGATAAACAACTTCCGCCCGGGCACTCGCGCGGCGACAACGACAACAACATAACGTTCACTCCCCTGCTGCCTTCACAGCCTCCACAGAAAAGAGGAAAACACAGAACCCTTGAACTATTTACAAAGTCGCTACACTATCTTTGTATCACCACCTTTTTTCCCGTGTCTGCGTTTGGAGAGTCCTGTTCAATCCTCCAGTTCTGCTGGAGGATCATAACATTCACAGGGCACACCGGACGGCGTACCAGCAGGTAAAAGTCGAAGTAATTGAATAAATACAAAAATAATGGCTGGGGAATAAAAAAATAAGTTTTAATAATATTTGTTTTTTTGTTATAACATGAATTTCACTTTCTCTCTCTCTACCAGTATATATATATATATATATATATATAGGTGCGAAGTATATATATATACACGGTGTTTTTTTTTTTTTGTTTTTTTTTGAAGGTGCGACGCTACTTCGCGGATTTTCAGTTTTCGCGGGTGGTCTCGGTCCCCATTAACCGCGATAACCGGGGGTTCACTGTATATATATATATATATATATATATATATACATATATATACAGTGAAACCCCGCTACTTCGCGGTTCACCTTTCGCGGGTTCAGTGCTTCGCGGGTCTAAAAAATAATCGGGGGCATTGTAGTTTCGCCGAGCGGCACAAGGGGGCACTGAAGCGGTTAGATGGCCGGCGTGCGCCGAAGAGGAGAGTGGACGAAGAAGAGAGTAGACGAAGAAGAGCAGGTTCCCCCGGACACGATTGATGGCGACGTTTCGCGCGGTTCGGACCGTATCAGAGCTCCGGCCGGCGTGCGTGGCAGTTAAGCCGTAGATGAGCACCTTCCCCGGGCACGGGCGGTGCCAAGCGGGCCCTAAGTGTAACCGAATGGAAGCTCCCGAGGAGGAGGGCATGCTCGCGTCACAGTAAGCCGAAGAGGAGCACCTTCCCCGGGCACGGGCGGTTCCAAGCGGCCCCTAAGTTTAACCGAATGGAAGCTCCCGAGGAGGAGGGCATGCTCGCGTCACAGTAAGACGAAGAGGAGCACCTTCCGCCCGGGCACCGGCGGAGCGCGAGGCTGTCAGTTATGAATGAATAAATAAATAAATGAAGAATGCCACCTTTCATTTCACAGTCATGATCCGTGCCTGTCATGATCCGTGCCTGTCATGCCGCGTGTGTTTTTGTTTTTTCAGCTGTGTGGGCGTTCCTCCAGCGATCGTCTCGTCAGCTGCTGCGAGACGCGCTGATTACACTGACTATATTGTGATTATAATAAATATCTTTGTATCACCACCCTTTTTTCCCGGGTCTGCGTTTGGAGAGTCCTGTTCAACCCTCCAGCTCTGCTGGAGGATCATAACATTCACAGGGCACACCGGACAGCGTACCAGCAGGTAAAAGTCGAAGTAATTAAATAAATACAAAAAGAAGTAATTGAATAAATACAAAAATAATGGCTGGGGAATAAAATAAGTTTTAATAATAATTTTTTTTGTTATAACATGAATTTCACTCTCTCTCTCTCTACCAGTGTATATATATATATATATATATATATATATATATACATATATATATATATTTTATTTTTATTTTTTTTAAGCATTTTTGAAGGTGTGCCACTACTTCGCACCTATATATATTTATATATATATATAATATATATATATATATATAGGTGCGAAGTATATATATACACTGTGTTTTTTTTGTCTTTTTTTTTTTTTTTTTTTTGAAGGTGCGACGCTACTTCGCGGATTTTCAGTTTTCGCGGGTGGTCTCGGTCCCCATTAACCGCGATAACCGGGGGTTCACTGTATATATATATATATATATATATATATATATATATATAGCGGCACGGTGGCCGACTGGTTAGCACGATGGCCTCACAGTGAGAGACAGCATCGGTTGTGGGTTCAATCCCGACTCCAGCCATCCTGTGTGGAGTTTGCATGTTCTCCCCGTGCTTGCGTGGGTTTCCTCTGGGTACTCCGGTTTCCTCCCACGTTCCAAAAACATGCATTGGCAGTTCGATTGAACACTCTAAATTGCCCCTAGGTATGAGTGTGAGCCCGGATGGTTGTTCGTCTCTGTGTGCCCTGCGGTTGGCTGGCAACCAGTTCAGGGTTTGCCCCGCCTACTGCCCTAAGACAGCTGGGATGAGCTCCAGCGCCCCCCACGATAATAGTGAGGAGAAGCGGTACAGAAAATGTATATATATATATATATATGCCTGGTTTTAAGATGAAGGCTAGTGCAATGGAAAATTATTACGTTTCCATTGCATCTTTAAACAAAGAGTGTAATCTGAAGGACTCAAAAAGGATCACACACGACTCTCCACCACTCCATTTTTTTGATGGAAGGATAATCGATTATAAAATGATTAGATAGGGACATCCCAAGCAAAAGCTCTCAAAATAAAGCAAGACAAAAAATGTGATCTTTGCCCTTTTATTTTTGCAGTTACAATACAATCCAATTTTATTTTCATAGCGCATTTCGCAACAGATGGAGCTGTAACAAAGCACTTTCCATATGGAGTAATATAAATTAGCAGGTAATAAGAACACAAATTAAAACACATAAAGACATTTACAATAAATGCCAGAACAATAGCAGAACAGAGACAGTCTCATGTTGAGTCGAAAGTTAAAGAATAAAAATGTGTCTTCAAACGGATTTTAAAAATGGACAGAGAGGCGGCTTGCCTAACATTTTATTGAAGCTCATTCCGTTGGGAAGGAGCAGCAACAGAAAAGGCACAATCCCCCCGAGGCTCCGCTTAGTCCTCGGCACCTCCAGCAGCATTTGGTCCACAGACCTGAGGCGTTTGCTTGGAAGCACTTATCGGAAGTTGAGGCATCATCAGCAGTGCTAGCGGGGTACAAAATGGTACCGGTAGATACATCACTGGACCCACTCGATTCAGCATTATCATTGTCACCTTCTTTATCACATAGAGAGAGGTAAGTGAGACATTTCTTTGGCCGCCCCCACTCAGGCTTTGTCCCTGCCTTTTAACTGGAGATCGTATATTTTGCTGTCTTTTGTTGCTTGTATTGATACGCCACTGGTGGCAAAAATAATTACATGTTTTTAAAAATGTAAAAAAAAAACATACAAAATGAAACATGAATTTAACATACATTGCGTCACTTTATCTTCATCCTGCAACACAGGATAATATTCCACAATTATTTTGAGTCATCGCAGTGATTTCATCCTTTGATAGGTATCAGGCTGTGTGTCCTTGGCTTGCTCGCAAAATGGATACAATGCTGGTAATTGTGTTTCTCACCAGCCTACATTTCGACTCGTTTGACATACTCAGTCGGATTCCTCTTCTCTGCTGCAGGGGGCCAACTCAAAATAATTCTTGCAGCATAGCTCTAACTCAGTGACGGTGTAAACCACATATTGTGGAGGACTGGGGAGCTGCAAGGTCCTCAAATGGGCTTTTATTCACGACAGTTTAAGGGCTGGCTGCAGCAAATTCCACGGGTGAGGATTCCATTTCAGGCGTCAGAGATGCAATTACTTTCCCCTGATTTAGGGTGAGAACAGAATAATCTCAAGTACTTCAAGTACAAAAATAGATGCACACTTTGCAGAGTTTTGTAGTGTGACACGTTGCTAGACAATAAGCACCTCAGGATCAATCATTGACCACAGTTATTTTCTTCTTATGAATTTCTCAGGACCGGGAAAGAGGTCTCTCAAATCATCTCTGCTCAGTGTTGACAGCAAGCACTCATCAATGTTACCAGCTAATAAAAAACAAAACAAAACATCAATACCAATGCATTAAGGATCATCAGTTTATAACAAATACGGACACAAAAACTATAAATAAATTAACCTTCCAGAACAGATGCTGCGACATCATCCATTTTCTACATCACCTGTCAAATAAAATTATTCTTGTTACTATAGAAATGCAGCAAACTATGGATTCCTGAACTAGACCCAATATGTCCCAATGATTTATTTCAAATTACTTTATTGCTCTAAATCTAGAGGGAATGCCAATTTCCCAATAAAGGTCTCGAAGGCCTATCTGGACATCGTCTTTCAGTTACAGTGCGACAGTTTTAGACTACAAACATGCAAATACTTTTGTTAAAGTTTTGCATTAGTGAGCATGTGGCCATGTCAACTTGTGCGCATATGGATATCTATTAAAAAAATTACTTAAGTGTCTTCAGAAACATGTCCGGCATATGCTAAGCTAACGCTAGAATATGTTTGTAAGCTCCGCTTTAAATTCAACACACAATAAGGAGCTCCAACTCCAAAGCCCGCCTCAGGCAGTAAAGTGGCGCTAGGTTACATGACTACAAGAAAGAGGTGCACGTTTAAATTTGTACATCTACATCTAATCTGTAACTATATGAGCGTCCGAAACAGAATCACTATGAACTACAAAGTTCTGTTGATATAACTTAAAAGTACTAGGTGCTGACAAATCTGAGTTTGATTGAGTTTTTATATAAACACACAAACTCTTCAAAGTAAATGTGGTATATTCCGGGTGATACCACTAGACTTCTATTGAATAACTGTAATTAATTGATTGGTACAAGCGGAGCTCGTTCAGAAAATATTAATTGTATTATGTTCATTACTTAATTTGTCTTTACTAAGAGAATCAGTTTAGGTTTTTACGGTTGAGAAATTACCACCAACAAGAAAGTTGGTACGTCCCCCTGTCGAAAGCGTTATTAGTACTTGGCTTTCCCAATTTACAGAGCAGTGCAGTTTCACTTGTGGTAACACTATTTAAATGAAGCTTCATGAAGCACTTGGGATAGTTTTTACTCCTCTAGATGTTATTCTTGGTTTAAAGCTAAAGGCGAGTGCAATTGTATTACAGTATTTCCACGACCATAAGGTGCACTATAAAGTCCCAATTCTTCCCCAAAACAGACGGGGCGCCCTGTACTGCGACGCGCCTTGTGTACAGACTGAGACCCATACACCTGTACACATGCTATTCACTCGAGCAACGGGCCTGATGGCGCATTGAGCATTTCAGAGTCAGCACACCCTGCTGGTTGACGTCTGAGACTACTGTGCGCAGACTGAGACAACTAAATTCTGTGATACCTCATTTGGTGATGGTTTTATACAATCAGTTAGAACAGACCAGTATCTACGTGCGGGAGAAAGATGGACAAAAGGGCAGCTGACTATGAGGCCGTAGTCTGTCTTATCATTCACGTTATTGCAAGCAACAAACATCACATGTTTAGACAACAGACTGAAAAAAAAAACACCGCCCAAAGCGCATCATTCACATCTCTGTAACCAGACATCTGATTGGCTGAGGCTAATAGGCTCCCAGAATGCCTCAGTACTCTATTTGTGTTATTTTTATTTCTTTTTGGGATGTGAATGGCATGAGTGATTTTTGTTTTGTTGATTGTATTTCTTTGTTTCATTGTTTGCTTGTATGCTGTTCAGTGATAGTTTGGGTTTTGATTTAAAACTGTGACTCTAAGGAGTGTGGTGACTCGTGACATCCCTCCCCTGACATTGGCTATATATGTGGACATGAGAGTGCCTATAGTTTAGATGGTACAACTATTTACAAAGATACCTCTTGTCAAATGAGAGATAGCATGCACGAGCTAGCATGTGCCTCATAGTGCGGCTCCTAGCATATGTGTTAAATACAGAAACAGCACCCACAACTAACGCTGCATCCTTTTATACGGCGTGTCTTTTGGCAATGGAAATACGGTACATTTCCACTGCATCTTTAAACCTAGTGTGCCATCTTTAGGAGTAAGAAATATCACAAGTGCTTCATTAAGTTTCATCAAAATCACTAAAATTGTGTCCAAATTGAAGCAAACAATTGAACGTAATTTTCAACAATTTAAGAAACTGTTCCCAGAAAATAATTCTCAAAACAACATTACATGTTGCATCTCCCTTCTAAGAGTATTTCCCTGGGGCCTGTAATGTCATGGCCTGTGTTTGTTGTTTTTGGTTTTGGAATGTCGTGTCATGTCTTTTTCTTCTGTTCCTCTTGTGTCTGCGTTGTCGTGCTTATTGTGTACACCTGCGTTTGTTTAACCAATTCCTTGCGTTGACCAATCAGCTCCCTCCAGCCTTTTGTGTCTTGCCCAGGTGTTCCTTGTTGTCTCGTAAATTTTTTTGTATTTAGTTTCCTAGTTCCTTTCGGTCCTTGTTCGTTCATTGTCGCCCGCCAAGTGTCTCTCGTCTGTTCCTCAGCGTCTTCAGCTTTCTCGGTCTAGGTTATAGTAATTTTGCTAGTGTTTGTTTTGTTACTGTATCCATGTTGTTTTGCACGTTGGTCTTTTTGTTTTTACTTGCCATGCCTTGTTTGCCTTTTTGTTTCCTTCAATTAAATACCTTATAACTTACCCCAACCTCGCTTTCCTTCTTTTGGGTCCTCCTCAACCAAAACCTGACAAATGGGGCATATGTGGATTTAAATCCAAGCACTAGTTTTTGGTTTTTTTTTTTAAACAATGGTCATCCAAACTGAACTTCAAAAATTTGTGTAAATCCACTGTAAACCACCATCAACTGATGGCATGTTGCCAAAGTGAAGCAGGAAGTGAGCATTCCATATATTGCATGAGAAAGAACTCGGAAGAGAGTTGATAATATTGAGCATTTAAAAACAAATGTTGCAGATTTTTTTTTCTAGAGATTTGAATATGATGTACATCATTCAGTTAGAGTAAGCTGACTAATTTTACATAGTAACAAATAAATCTGTGACAGGTCTCTGATTTATTATTTCTACAAATGGTGCGTTGTATTGTTTTGTTTCTTATTTTGAGGTTAAAAAAAGCAATGTGTCAGATAATATCATTTCTGAAATTAAGAACATTTTCTTAATTCAACACAAGAACTGCCATTGCTGGTCATTTTGATTGATGCACTGTGATCACGTGAGGCAAATTGTTTTATTTGTGTTGGGTGATAATGCACCAGACTTTCAAAATAAATAAATAAAAACACTCCAAAACGACTTGTGACGTGAACATACAATACAATTTTATTTTAAAACCAGCATTATAATCATGGTTATGGTGATAAATACTAACACTTATTTTGAAGGACATGTTACAAAGTGCAGCCTTGTCAATTGTAGCGGATGACTCCACGTCTGTTTTTTAAACGTACTGTTGCGCTGACATAAAAACAACAATAAAATATAGCATGCCATTGAGCGTCTAGGACCATCGCAGACGGAGCAAAGACTTGCATTTCCTAACAAGTCAAAAAGCGTGAACAAAGCCTTCAAAGTTTTATCCTGAGCTTTTCGATCAACCCTCCATGAGTGCAAAAAAGGATCAGAGAAGGAGTTGGTTTATCTAGTATGTGTATTTGCCTTTCTTGATTACAGCTATTGGTTGTAATTTGTATGCAGAGTTTGACATTGCACCACGTGCACAATCACCGACCGCAGGTGACACCAATTCACTGATTGTTTGACTGTCAAGTGAGTTTTTTTTTCTTCTGAGATGTGTTGCAAAAAATGAAAGCGCTTCCAAGACACCTGTTTATCTGGATGTCTGTCATTCAAAATGTGCCATTGAAGAAAATCTTTTAAAAATATAATAGCTCACAGAAGTGTGTGGACGTATTTAATAAAAAAGTAGATCATTCAATCAGTTAAATTTAATGTAGCTTTTAACCAATATTAGAAAACAGATCCCCTATATTATAATATGAAAGTAACATGAGAATTAAATTAAAAATAGGTTTAAGGTTGATAAGGGGCTTTGGACTTGATGCTGTGTCCTGATACTAATACACTGCTCATTGAGTGGTTTGTTCTGTGGCATTATTATTATGCATTATTTTTAAATATTGTTAAATACATTATATAATTATAACAAATTCATGTAACAAATGTGTTTACTTTTGCAGGTAAAATATGGCAGAAACAATCATACGATCCAGGCATTCAAATCCCTCCAAAGATGAGATTTTCTCATAAGGCACAGATGTCTAATTTCAAATTTACAAATTAACATACAAGAAGTAATCGCTCCAGAACCAATCATATGACATGCCTGGGAGACAGTCTTTGCAAGAGCAAAATAAAATGGGCTTTCTCTAATTAATGTAGAATTTATTTGACACTTTTGGCAATTTTTACATTAAATCATTCAATAAATCAATGCATTTATTTTAATTCATCGCAACCCCCCCCCCCCCCCTGTCCAATTAAAATGCAGGTGACACATACTCAAATATATGTGTGTTTTATCATGTAAACCTAACCCAATTGTTCAGGTCAGTGGCAGGTTTATTTTTGATTTATCTCCAGTGTAAAAAAGTAGTTCCCGTACTGTTATAGCCACGACGTGTGTCAAAATATGGGGTATAGCGTTGGAAATAACGTTAACTAGTCTACATAAGATAGATTGCCTAAATTAAATGAATATGACTGAATATTTAATTACTGTATTTAGTCAGACGTGTCTGTGTTACAGTTAGCCCCAACTATTTTATTGTTATCGAGCTGCTGTCATCAATAATAATAAATTCCCGTGATGTATTACGATGTTGTACACTGAGTCAATGCATGTGTGTGAGTCATAGTAAAAACAGAAAACGTACTCAATGAGTTTCTATTCCTCACGACATGAGTTTACCATAAAGTTATTTTATTTGTCTCCTGCCATGTTACTTTCTTATATTCTCAATCTTCACTGCTGGGCCTTTAGTGTCTTTGTGTTGTGGGGCAAAAGGTGTTTGATAAGATGCAGCTTCTGCATCTTGCCATCCGCCTACTTTATTCACCTCAATATGACCTCATCACCATCTGCTGATAAAGTCCTTCCATACAGGCAGCATACAGAATAAATAAGTTTTAATCACACGCGGTGCACTGGCTTGTCTGACGTCCATGTAGGTCGCATGGGTTCAGTGCTCACTCAGTGAAAGTGAAAATGTGAGTGTGAATAGTCTACCATGATGGCAATGCAATGTTGTGGTGTGGCTTCAAGGGCTCCAAGTATTATTCCAACTTTCCTCGCCATTAAAAAAACTCATCGCTAAAAAAAATTAGCATACAGCTAAAGGCTGAGACAAAAGAGAGGAAAGTTGGCAGGCTTACTTGCTAAGCCACTGATACCAACTCTCTTCCTAGCAAACGACCATGCACTCTTAACCAAAATGGATGAGTCAAGGAGTATTCAGTTTACAAACGACAAGCCAGTAAAGACTTGCTGCTTCAAGGCAATTGAACAACTAATTACCAAATAACTCTGAAATTTGCGCCGAGTTCCTCGAAGCTGTTTACTTTCCACCAGATACTAATGTTGATGAATTTGCGGTCGTGTTCATTGTACCTGTTTACATTCTGCCGGATGTCAATGATAATGTTGTGCTAATGGAGCGCCACAATAACATCAGCTCATGCCAAAACAAGCATGTGGTCGCTTTCATTATGGTTTCTGGCAAGGTTATTATAGTTATGCAATTTGAATTATTGTTAGTGTATATTTTATTTAGATTTTTCTTTCTTTAAAATGTAGTTAATTTTAATTAGTTTTAGTGGCGTTGTTAGTTTTTGTTTTTTCCAAAAACACTTAGTTTCAGTATTAGTTTTAAAAAATGGTTTACTTGTGTGCAAAATTAGAAAAACACTATTGTGTAGCATAAATTTAACATTTGTTTTTTAGTTTGTATGTTTTTTTTTTCAAGATTTTGTAATGTTAAACAACTCTGTATTATCAAAGACTTTGAATTATGCATGCATGCACCTTAAGTCTAATCAAGATGGGATGCCTTGTTTGCCAAGTTGACAACTTCAAAAGTGGCTGTGTGGCTTGAATTCTTTAAACCAAGTTGAACAACGTACCATTTTTTTCTATACTGTATGGATTTTTTCGTATATGAAATGAATGAAAACCTGCGCTTCGAAGGTGTTGCGTTTTAGGCTGAGTTAAATGACAAAAGCAGGGGAGCAATTCCAGCCAAAACCACACGCAAACACATCTTCTTGGAGGGATGACATCTGCAGTTTTTTTTTTTTTTTTATTGGCTGCTGCTTGATGACATCGCTTTTCTTCTTTACTAAAATAACCTTGGTTGCTAGGTACTTCAACAATGTAAAGCTGACTGTTAGTTTACCACGTTTTTGATAGGGTCGCTGTCCGGCCGAAGCCGGAAGCGAAGGGTGAACTCCACAAACGCTGACCACAAGAAGAGTTTCAGACCAGATGTTTATTGGGGCCGACAGAGAACAATCAATCCATATCCACACTATGATATGGACTAGGGAAGAACATAGATTTAGGAATATATATACAATTACAAGCGTCGCGAGCGACGGGAACAGAAAACGCTGGTGGACCGAGTCGCACCAGGAACAGAAAACGAGATTTAACTTAAAGCGCTTGCACAGCAAGGATAAACTACTAAACGATAATGGTCTTACCACAAAAGGGAAAGATGAGTCCAAATAACGAGAGCGAGAACCAAGGGCGAGCCGAAAGGTTGCTGAACAAAGTAACACTATGAACGGAGAAATCAAGACACGGAATAACAAGGAGCAAATGTGAGCATAAACCGTGAGCATTGCGGGATAATAATCCGACGCTGAGCGATCCTCGGCGACGGCTTAAGTAGTTCAGGTAATCAGCAGGTGATGAGCGTCAGCTGCGCGGCTGGGCGCGTCTGCCCGGTGACGTGCGACGGGGAGCGCGCGGAGGGAACGCCCACTGCTGAAATGAGAATCAGACGGATCATGACAATTTTTATCAATTGAAAAGTGTACGCCTTCAGATTTAAACTGTACAAAACTGTCCAATGCCAGACCTTGGTTTCTCAGATCACACCTCTCTTTATGCTTATCCTACCCTACTATCATTAACATAAGAACATCACAGCAGAGACCATCACTGCGTGCCCCTTAATGCTAGCTGCATACTGCAGCACTGCTTCACGTACACAGACTGGAACATGTTGAGAGAGTCTACTATCAGAGGTGGAGAGGTGGACCTGCAGGAATATATGCATCATCCTGCCTTCAATCAATCAATGAAACTTTATCTTCATGCCAATTTTCGTACAAGTGCAACTCACACACTAGAGACTACACACACAGGTTAAAGAAATGTCCCTTAATAACCTAAGAGACATGCAAAGAAAGAAAAAGAAATACAATATTGTCATAAAAAGAACGTGAGGATGGGCACTCATCATCGAGGTGAGGAAACATCATCTCAAGGTGCCGACTGCACGTGGACAAGATGATAAACTGCTGTCATAGGCCAACAATATGGAACCCCCAGGGCAGCGGCATAGCAAGAGCTTGCACTGGAAAAATGTGGTGAAAATGACTAAAAATTAAATAAATCATAAAACAAGCTTGTTTTGCTTGAATTAAGCCCCCCCCCCCCCAAAAAAAAAAAACTGCCAACGGAACAAGTGAAAATTGTCACACCGTTTCTTGGATTTAAGACATAATTCCAAAGACTGATATAACTGAAAATTTCTTAAAATAAGCTTGAATAACTTTTTAGTTATAGTTTACTTGGACAGACAGATTTTTTTGGCTCATAATAAGGTTGTGATGTTTGAAAGTTGTATTTTTTTCCTGAAAAACAGCATCTATTTGGGTAGCTTTCCTTCTCATTTCAAGTGTGTTTCACTTTTAGTAAATATTATATTTCAATATTTGTTCAAGATTTAAGTATATCATCTACTTGAAGTAAGATTAGAAAAAGGCATTTTGAGACACAGTTATCTAAAGTTTGGAAAATTATAATTAAGGTTTTTTTGAGTCATGATTGTAAAGGAAAACTGTTTTCAATTTAAGACATTATCCGCTCCAAATAAGAGTAGAATTAGTCTTACATTCTGTCATGTCTGTTTGATTATTTTGGTTTTTGACTTTAGTTTCACGTTTTGGCCCTGTGTTCCTGTGTCTTCTGTCTTGTCATGTCTATTGTGTCCACCTGTGTTCGTTAACCCAAGCTCTTGTGTTAACCAATCAGGTCCTTTGAACCCTCCGTGTCTTGTCCAGGTGTTCCTCGCTGTCTCGTCAATTTGTTTGTATTTAGTTCCCTGTTTTTCTTAAAATTATTGTCGGTGCATTGTCCGTGTCAGCTTTTCTTGTCAGACATTATGTCAGTGTCCACATACGTTGTCCTCCTGCCTGTCTCGCTTTATTTTCAGTTTAGTCAAGTCCTTGCATTTTGTTGTTTCCAGTTGTTTTGTACTTTTATGTTTTTTGATTAAATGGCCCTTAAATTTTCCCAACCTCGCTTCCCTGTTTTTTTTTGGACCTGATAAGGCTGATAAGATCCCACAATTCCTCAGTCTGATAATCTCCCAGAATGCCTCAGTGTGATAATCTCCCAGAATGCCTCAGTACTGTTTTTGTGTTATTTTTATTTCTTTTAGTGATAGGAATGGCATGAGAGATGCATGTTTTGTGTTAATTGTATTTCTTTGTTTCATTATTTGCTTGTATGGTGTTCAGAGATATTTATGGTTTTGATTTGAAACCATGACTCTAAGGAATGTGGTGGCCAGTGACATCCCTCCCCTGACATTGTCAATTAGATGTGCTGCCATGACAACCCTGATAGGTCTGAGCTGCAGTGCTGCTACTCATAGCCATGAGCATGCGCGAGCGAGCATGCGCGAGCTAGCATGCTAACACGTGCCTCGTCTATGTATTAAATACGGAAATAGCACCCTCAACTGGTGCTGCACCCTTTGATACGGCGTGTCTTTTGGCCGTAAAAATACGGTAAACAAACAACACTTTCAGGGCACTCATCACAAAACCTACAGCTCGCCTTAATATCGTTCTTAAACCGCTTGCTTATTAAGTGTTTGGTGGATAGAATTTTTTGATCTGTTAAAAAGATATTTCGTAAACTTTGTTTGTGATATTTATTTGATTGGAGTCAGACTTTTTTCTCATGGTATATTATCAACAAACATATTCCAGTTTGGAATAACATAAGGTAACGATTTAATATCTTTCTGGAACATGGTTCTTATGACAACGGTGTGGGTGCGCGAGAGTGTGAAGGCAATTGATGCATGACATTGTCGCAGTGACGTACGCACGGAGATCGGAGGCGGAAGTATAAAGATGCCTTTAGGGTAAGTTAGATGTAGGGTG
Source organism: Idiotropiscis lumnitzeri (assembly GCF_059441095.1). Classification (NCBI taxonomy): domain Eukaryota; kingdom Metazoa; phylum Chordata; class Actinopteri; order Syngnathiformes; family Syngnathidae; genus Idiotropiscis; species Idiotropiscis lumnitzeri. Next base: position 4,187,506 of record NC_142404.1, on the reverse strand, counting down.
TAATAGTAGGCTATCAGGTATAAAACACCTTGGGTGACCTTGTCTTTGGTAGTTACTGGCACACCTCCTACCGCTAGAAGGCAATTGGACGGACTAACAATCAGGACTCAAGTAGGAATTGGGGTCTTTTTTCCTGAAACACATAAGTAATCCTTCTGTCTTAATAATATTTATTTATTATATTATATATATTTGGCCTTTAGGTAGAGAAGTTGGTTGCAATCAAATAAATAATGAATGTTGCAATATAAAGAATCTTAACTTCTTAACCAAATGCAAAAGTTATGGAAGAAAAAACATAAATGGAAAATTTGGAGCAAGCATAGGATACACGTTCTGTTTGTTTACACTCACAAAAAAATGCAGTCAAAATGGTGATTTAGATTTTGCATTGCTCACCTCAAGGACACCAAACCCTGACATGAATCTCTCACTTTTTTCAGAAGAGCAAAAACAGATTGGAACAGTACTGATAGCGCACACAGAATTTTAATTTTCAATTTGCACTGCTGAAAATAAGATTCTGCATTTAAACACTTGAACAAACTGGGGAAACTATCTCTATCTTTGGCTTGCCTCAAACAAGGTGTATAACGCCATCGCAATACTTCAATATCAGTGAAACTCTTCACCTAGTTAGAATAGTGAATTGAGTCGTTAGAGGATTGAGGAGTGCAGAGAAAAAAGCCAAAAGGACTTGCGACGACTACATGAAGTTATTAACAAGCTTTCACCGTCACTGTGATCAAAGTGAAAAACAATGTTTGCATTTTTCCATTCCCATTGGTGGTTTCAGCATCTTTCTGGACACACCAAAAAACTACAAGGCAAGTGATCACTAATATAATATAATATAATATAATTTATGAGAAGTTCACTTACTATTTTAAGCTCAATTTTATTTGTAAATATGTAATCTATTAAAGTGGCTGTATTTATTGTTACTCTCCTGGGCTTCAGGATTACAGGAAAAAGACAATTACTTTACATTATATTTATAAAGTAAGTTGTTTTCTGGTTTAATAAATCAACATTCAAATCCTCGCAACATATTTGTGTCTTTTTGTTACCTGTATGACTGAGCACCTACGCTACTTTCTCATTGAAAATGTCAATAGAGTGTACATTTCTCATCAATTTGTGCGAGGCACCAACTTCTACAATGCAACTTCAACACTGAAGCCATCTCACCAACGCGAGTTTGGCAAAAATCATTCCGAACAGATCTGACTCTTGCACTAGATGTAAGCTCTCACCAGCCAATCACATGCCCCAAACTCAATGACTTCCTGCACTTCATCTTCGACAGGTTAGGAAAGGTCCTGGGTACTACAATGAAACCTGATCCACTTACGGCTCTTTTTCGGAATGCCCCCACCACTCCTTCAGTCCAAGTCAAACTATTGTTTCTTTTACTACTTGGCTAGCGAGGTAACTCATTCTGCTTAAGTGAACACACCCATCCCCAGCTATTCACAAAAGGTGGATTTGATTGGGGAAATTTTACAATGCATTAGGCTTGAGAAGATAAGATTTTCCCTCAATGTTCCCCTTCAGGCCTTTCACAAAACCTGGCAACCGTTTTTGCTTCATACCTTGCATATTGATGTGGATAACCAATGAACCATTGAATTGCTGACTGTGTGTTCATTTTTCTAAGTTCCTCCTTGTTTATTTATCCTACGATTCTTATTTAGTGCCAGTATTTTCATTACCGTTATTCTATTATTTTTCCATCTGCGCTTAATTATTATTTATTTATTATTTTAATTAATTATTGTTTTATTTTTTTTGTCCTGAGTGTGTGGTGTGAATGTTTGGCTGATTGTGTTGCTTGGGTAGATTATGGTAATTTGCTTTTGATTTTCACTCGCTCTGTTGGAGACATAATTTGCGTCACCGATTTGTAGTTGCTGAAAACTTGTTCTTATTGTCACCTGATCCAATGTACCCATCAAAAACCTGAAAAATGTCAATAAAAATATTTGACAAAAAATGGTGTTCTGTAGATGCATCTTATAAACATATTAGGTGCTTTTTTTTATGCACATTTTAGACATTTATTTTTTTATTTGGGTAAATGATTTTTTAATTATCTCGTGAGATGCCCCTTCACAATATAAGCAGCTGGAGGCTGCTCACAGCCTCACAAGGAAGGCAGGTTAGTCTAGAAGTGCAACGTACTGTGGCACAAGGCTGAGGCCTTGTCATGTTATGAATGGAGACTCTTAGTTTTGTTTTTTTTTTGTTCTTTTTCTAAACTTTCTGCATCCCCTTTAATATATTTTGTTCCCTGCTAAAATAAATGGCACTCATACCAGATGCTATCCAGGTTGAGATTACAACAAATGCGATTATGTGCATAATGGCCGTCAGATTCACGCAGCCTAAAACATTTAATAACGGCAGATGAGGAAGGAAGACAAGAGAACTTAATTATTTTTTCACACGAGGATAACGAAAAGCGATGGGCCCAGTTACAAATCTCCAACCTGCTCTGATGTACATCCTGCAGAAATAATTTTTTTAACCATTCAATGAGGTCCCTAGTTACATGGCAGTTGCTTCTCCGAAGGGTGGGGCAGCCATGCAGCAACCTGTCCATGAAGATGAGTGGTGAGTGTCTGCATTGTTCGGAAGTTATGCAAACACTGATGTCTCTCTGTCTCAGGAACTCAACCTTCCACTACAGATGACGCCATTTACTGGTATCACACAAGGATTAACATTTAATATGAGAGAGTAAATATGGGGTAATTTATGTACAACCATTCCATTATTTCCCTCCTGTTTATAATGTATTTGTTTAAATTCGCACATCACCTTACATCAGTCACTTCAGTTTCATTTTCGGCTGTAGCATCCATCCATCCATTATCTGAATCACTTCTCCTCACGAGGATGCTCATTCCTGGTCAACCTGGGTCTGGAAACAAATCAAGTAGATTATGATGTATGTCAGCACAGAATACATTTGAGCCATTTGGTGCCCTGAACATTAACATTTAATATGAAAGGGTAAATATGTGGAAATTTATGTACAATTACTCCAAGAATGGCGAAGCATGTTCTCTTGAGAAACATATGTACTCCAACAAGTACATCAAAGAAAACACATTGTAGCGTTGCAGAAGTAATAAAGCCAAGTGGTGAGCTTGCAAACTCTTTAATCAATAACAGAAATGGTTACTGTTGGCCATAACGGCACTGAGACAAACAACACAATGCAAACTGGTGTGCAGTTAATCAGTTTGCCTTCTTCCTCTGCTCTTTCTTCACGCTTTCTGACATTCACCCATCTGTTGCCTTCACGGCCTCTCCAGACAATAGAAAACTATAGAACTCATGTACTATGCACATGGTCGCTACAATATATCTGTACATGCCTGGAGGTACATGCTAGATATCCTTTCTTTTTACTCAATGTCATACTACTCTTGCACAAGAGAAAATTTTACCTTGGAGTCAGCCGTAATCAGAGCAAGTTGAGGGTATATTATCAGTCGTTGATTAATCCCATTGCAATTCATGCTGTGGCCACATCTCACAACAATCCTCGGGCCATGCGGGTCAATAACCTCACTTAGCCTGATTTGCTCCACAACAAAGTATATAAATGAGGCACTTAGGACTATTGCTGAAATCTACCAGGGCCTGGGTAATTTATGGCTCTGAAACTCCAGAAACAGCGTTTTGTCTTTGATTGCATTCCAAAATGGAGTCATTCTAAAAATGGTTGGCAGTCACATATATATATATATATATATATATATATATATATATATATATATATAACCTGACAATAATTTGTTATGGCAACTTTCAATGTACACCAGTGTCAGAGCATGCTATAACTTTTTTTTCTTTAGTTAAATAAATAAATGTAAATGTTTCAGTATTTCCCTCTCCATTCAGAGGGGTTGTTTATCGAAACGGACCAAGCGGAACCAAGAAAATAAGGAGGCATAACACATTCCTGGTCTTTAATGAGGTGAACTGTGCCCCCCCAAAAAAAAACCCAGACCCTTGTGCTTAGATTCAATTGATCATCCAACCAGGAGGGTCCATTTTTCAATAAGAGGCTCAATTTGTGTATTCTTTTGTTTTGCATTTTCTATTTTATCTATTTATTTCGGAGGTATCTGTGAATAAATAACGTTTTGAAAAATGGCCCCTGGAAATAAGGGATGTGGCCTCGGCCCTCTAGAGGAGAGGAGGTTCCATGTCTTGGTGGGAGTAATGGGAGGGACCTCACTGTGAATGCATCGCTAAAAATGTCAAAATAACAAGACCAACTGTCCCCAAAATGTACGTGGACATCTCTACATAGGCCCACTTCTACCTCTGAAAATGTAACAAATCGATCAGCCTTCCCATGGCTGACTTAAAAGAAAATTAAAAAATGAGCAGCTTATGTGTACTTTCTGACATGTCTGTTTCAATTAATAAGCCACAGAAGATGGGCAAACACAATGTGTTCCAAGAAGCTTTTCGAAAAAGTTGTTAGTAGGTCATCAGAATTTAATCCATAAGCGTTACCTTGACTTACTTTGTTCACCAAGGCCAATTGGGGACGACGCCTACAACAATCATCCGAAAATGATGCGTTCAGCGCGCCCAAACTCTGCTATGGAGTCGGCCTCCTCGCTGGAACTTTTGTGATATGAATTTTTTTAAAGTCTGTACATCCATCCATCCATTTTCTACACTGCATATATACTCACCAGGGTAGTGCATGTTGTTTTGCAAGGCCCAGTCTAACTCGAGCAGGGTGCTTTGTTTTGTTTATGATGTGCTAAATATGCACAGCTAATACAATATTTGCAAAGTATGCAACAATTTTCCAAGTAAATCAAACTGAGTTAAAATATTTAATTGAGTTTAATTTTTTCTATCTACATCTATACACATTTAAGTTTTACCACAATAAATAAAAAACAAAAACAGAATCTCCCTTGAATAATTGGTTTTGACGTACACCTCAATGGCAACTTGCCTTAGAGTACAACATACCCATCCATCCATTATCTGTACCGAGACACTGTAGTTTGTTATAAACTTCTAATGGTGCGTATTTGTTTCATTACGAGAGTTGGGGATTAATATATGTGATACGGTATGTTGTCGGCAACCTCAGTGACTTGAACAAGTGCAGAGATCGGCAAGTGTAAATTGCATGAAAAATGGATGGAAGATGGTATATTTAAGAGGGGGTTGGCCCCTGGTGAATATATCGGCAATATCCCGGCGCTAAATCAGCAAAACAACTTTTTGTTCGGGACAATCAGGGTCAAAGCCGTGTAGTCGCACATAGGAGGACAAAAACATCAGTTGTCCATGGCAGCAGCTAACAAGGTCCTGCTAATCCCGGCGCTTCTTCCAACCAAACATGTTCCCGCACAACCTAGCATTTTTTTACACGCCACCTCTGAGTTTGCTCGGACATGGCAGGCTTCATTTTACCGCCAGAGACCCAAAAAGCAGAAGTACTGTGGAGTCTCCACAGTGTTATCAGGCACAATTCATTTAAATCAAACAAAGACATGAGTGCCGTCTTCGCTGCCATGTTCCCCGAGTGCCAGCTTGTACCACATACATTGCTAAATATGGCAACGCTTCATTCATCAAAAAGGAACTATCGTAATGCGTCAGTGAGAAGACATACATATTCATGTTTAATGAGAGCATGTACCAAACTACAAAAACTAAACAAATGGTTGTCCACTTGGGGTTCTGGAGCACAGATGAAGCCGGATCACAGACCGTTATCGCCGGCTACTATGGATCGGAGATCATGGGTCACTCCAGAGCCGAGGACATGTTGGGTCATTTCAGTGTAAGTAACGTTATGATCGGTTTCAATCGCATCCGATTAGTCTTATTGATGGGGCAGAGGGACAAAATCAATAAATAGGCGGCAACTGTTATCGTCGTCTGTTGTTTGTTACCATAGCAACAGTTTACATTCACGTAAGGGCTAATGAGCTGTAAACAGGAATGCAGAATCAGACTGTTGCAGATATGTTGCATTTTGGTTCAAGCTTTACCAGTGATTAAGTTTATAGAAAATCGAATTTTCAAACAGTCATTACAATTATAAGACATATACATCTTTTTAAAATAATCCCAAAAATGTGATAATTCCAATTAAGGAGGACAGGATTTCATGGTCTTCAGTCAATGGGGTCGAAAATGAAGAATCAACAGCATCTTGTCTAAGGCCATGAATGGATATACTGAGCTTTGGCCCTTTATGGAGAAGCTGCTGCTTCGGTCACATGGACAAGCCACTGTTGAGCCATAAGTAAGGAGGTGGACATATCCAATATGAATGAGGACACGAGAGACTCACAGATACTGCTATGCGACTAGGTGAGGGTGTGTGGTGGAGTGGACAAAGTGTCACTCAAAAAAGGGCTGTTTAAAGAGCGTGCAACTGCACCAGCTAAAACCGGATGTTCTTGGAAAATGAGTGAAGGAAAAAGGAAATGACAAAACAGATGGACAAGAGGAAAAGGGATGAAAATGAGCTGGAGGAGCTACGAAAGAAAAGAGGAACAATGTCAACTTTGTGCGAAACTCTGGAGCAAGATGCAGAAAGCCTGGCAGCGAAGGCTGAGAATACACATCTGATTTAATGAGCCATTTGCTGTTTCTCATGGCATGTAGGTTTGTAAGTAGACAAACAACAAGCTGTTTAATGCTTCTTTGACACGCTCAACTTAACTTTGTTTCTAGAGCATAAAAACAACCAGAGAAACAAAGAGAGTAAATAAAAGAGAACACCTTTGTTACGTTCCATGCTACAGTTAAAGCAAAATAGAAATTGTGAAAACATAGAAGAGAGCCAATAATAAAGCAATCATGACCTCTTAGAAAATTATAAGAATAATGACGGACATATTGTAAATGGCCAAAAAACACAACGTTATTAAGTTTAGTTTCCAACTACTTTAATTCGCTTGCATCCTCCTCGCACAGGCTAACACGCAACAAGAAGCAGAGTCACACAGGTTCTCACGATATCTGCGTACAACAATGTTCCTACAGTAACAAAGTTTCTCGATCCCCATACCCACAACTTTGTGACGGAGAGACGAACAGACTCAGGGGCAACGCCTACGCCACTCATCTGAAAATGAAGCGTTGGATACATCCACATTCGCCTGAAGAGTCTGCCACCAAGCTGGAGCTTTGTTGCTCTGAATTTTTTCAAGGTCTGTCCATCCATCCATCTATCCATCCATCCATTTTCTGCACAGCATATCCTCGTTAGGGTCGTGTGCGGGCATGCTGGATTTTTTCAGCCTTTCGTTTGAGGTCAATAAATCCAAAGTTTTGCGCACAATGCTTTTCTACTTTTACAGGTTGAATTGGACAAGAGTAATAATGTGCATTTGAAGTTTAGTGGCTATTGGTTACCTATTTAGACAACAGAACTGACAAAACAAGCAATATTACAATGCTTGATTCCCTGCTGTGTCGTAGACAGCTGTAAACGGAAAACATCACAAGCTGAGCTCCAAAAGTGGGATGTGCCAACTCGTCATAAATCTCATACCAAGAAAGCCCTTAAATCACTACAGACTCTTTTCGAGGGGTGCATTTTATTAGTGATGTAATTTTTCATTCATACCTATTATAAAAGTGCCAATGTTAAGCATGATCAAGTGTCTTTTTAAAGAGGAAGTCAACCCCAAAATGTTCTTTCTTACAAGCGTCTCCACTAGTCTATACACAGTATTCTGATTAATCTCACGTTAATGCATTATGAATTAAAGCAGCAAAATCCAGACCAGGTGAGCCGTGATTGGTTGTTACCTGAGCCATGAGAAAGTGTGATGTCATTTTTGGTTGGCAGAAAGTGGCAAAATGGCCGCCCGAGATGGACATAAACGGATGGGGTTTTACTATTAACTCATATTCCACAAACACAATATTGATCAGAATGCTATGTTTAGACTAGTGGGGCTGTATAGAATATATTATTGTCAAAAAAATGTTTGGGTTGTCTTGCACTTTATTTTTTTCAGTCTCTCTTAATATCTATTTTATCCTGCAGCCTGGAAGTGTGGGTTTTTGCCATAATTCAGATCCCATATTATATTATATGAGAGACATATTTAGGACTCAGCTGTAGAGGAAACATTGTCGTAACACTAGCAAATTAGTTCCATTGCCATCAACGTTTTCCCAGCGTGTGCATCTTTGAGGAGGGATGGACGCATCTATTGTAGTGGCAGTTATCTTGGCTGGCATTCAGAGGCCTAAAGGATGACCCACACATCCAACAGTCACTTTAGATGAGTCTGCAAGAGCTGATCAAAGGCATTTGTCTCGGGCCACGCAGGATGCTGATTGCCTCCATGCACTTTCTGACACCACGAGGATTGTCTAAATGCACCCTAATTAAAATGGACAGTACCATGAGATGAAGAGTGCTGCTGCCTTGTGTTTTCTTCTTTCTTTCTTTGTTCTATTTCTTTTATCTCATTGAATGACCTTCCATTGACTAGCACAGCATTGGAGCTGCACATAGACAAATTCTTAAAGAAGAATCGTTTTCCCTGCCAGTGGCCCCTTTTAACCTGTACACGCTGGCAAAGCCATAAGCTCAATGTCAATGATGGCACGGTGCATTGTAGGCTTTCTGCTTAATGGAGAAGTCGGTTCACATGGCAAAGCAGGGCTAATGGTCTGGGGGAGAGTAATAGTGCACTGCATCAATACCGTTTCAGTATTGATGCAGTGCAGTAATACTCACATTCCACAGAGACCCAAAGTTGATCAGATTTTTTTTCTTTCCAAACCCCTATAAGCATTTGTAGAGAGGGAGGAGAGGGTCCGCCAGTCATTGCCCTTGACCGAGCTGTTTCAGGTAACCAGACTCTTTGCTGGCCACTAAGCAGTGGGAATCAATATCATATCAGGGCCCTGTGGAACATCTGACAGTTCAATTTCACACAAAGTCTTAAAATCAATACCTTTGGAATAGTTTTGTATTTTCCCAAAGGGTACCCATTGCAGTTAATCTATAGCGTCATTAGTATGGGTCACAGCATGCATGGTCATGACATTGTGTAACAATAAATATTCATAAAAGACAATACACTTTATCCTCTCGTGCTTCACTGCAGCCTCTAATTGAAGAAAATGTGTTCAGCCGAAAGAGGTCTGTTTGACTGCTGGTGCAACTCTTTGTAATTCATGTCAAAGACAATATAGGGGAAAGCTGTCAGGCCTATCTAAAAGATACAGAGCGTAGGAAATTGAACAAGGTTTTATCAAGCAGAAAATGCATTAAAGTGTTTAGTTTGGGATAGAGTGCTTAAGGGAAGGATTGTTTATCCCTGAAACATGGTACTTAGACATTTTTTTCACAGTCCTCCACTATTAAAAAAGTTTTTAGCCTTGTAGATTTCAATGACCATAATAAATTTGCTTGACTACCAACTCCACGCAAAAATACGATGCAGCAGTTTTTTTTAAGTTGTGACAAATAGAAAGAGTAGCGATCTTAAAGCGCTATGAAGTAGTACATAATTTGGATTTCACTGTGTCCTTTAAATCTAATAAACAAGGTAACACAATTCTGCATGGGCAATTCTTCAACATCAATGATACTGATTGAAAATTCAATAATAAAAAGGAAAAAAAATTGATTTCAGGCAGTTCAGATTCCCAGAAATCACACAATTATATTGTTTCCTTCTATTATTAATGTGATTATATTGCCAGTAATGCAACAACAATTCTTAATGCAAATGTAGCAACTATGACAAAATAGAATTTAAAAATAAATTAAAAAAAGTGTGGTTTCTTTTTAAGAAAGCTGTGCCTCAACTTAACTATTTCTTGGATTCTAATCAATTACAGTAGTTATTTGGCAACTAAAGTTGTCAGTAAATACCCGTCGACAAATAATACAATACGTCGTTGTAAAATGTTTTAGCAGTTAATGTTTTTTACATTTGCCTCTTTGCAAATTATACAGACTGTGACTGAAACAAATAACACAGTGTCACAGCTGCTCCAAAATACTTTTATTAAACTTAGAGCATTTCAAGATATGCAAACCTGAGTCCAAAATTATTAGGTGTGGTGCTGAAATAGAAAAACAAGGCATTTGTATTTTTGGAAAACACATCTGCCAGCTGTCGGGATCCCGCCATGTCACTGGCTGAACACTGAACACAAGGTTTACCTGCGTATTAGGCTGGTTGAGAGTTTGTGACTCTAGTGTTTGTATTCTTGCGCATGCTGAATGTAACTCCTTATTTTTATTTGAGTGCTTTTTTTGTGAGTGCAAATTTTCAGGTTGAACAAAGACAATTTGTTCTGCAGCTCTTAACACAACACATTGCTTTTAAACAATAAAAGGACATCATCAAACAATGTAGAACAGCTCTCTTTTTGGATCCTAAGCAGAAAGCCATTCATAGTCCATCAGCTGTGGAGTCATGAGAATTGATGGTGTTCTTCAGCTTTGACGTTTTCATACATCTTCCGAGGTTTATTCCAACAAAACATCTAAAATAAGAAAACTAATAACACTTAATGAAAAACTGTGCTCACTGCTTATTGACAAGCCAGCAGAATCAATCAGGTCATATAATACAAACCAATTGTTTGACCTTCCATGGGCAAATCTGCAAAACAAATTATGCTATTTCATCATTGCACTTCTTCAATCTAGGCATGCGGGTAAACTGAAATAGAAAATAACTATGCGATGCAATGAAACACTGACACACAGACAAATTATGTTGGGTCACAATGATAAAAGAGTTGTTTGTATTTTTGCCACAACACTGCATGCTAATAACTTAAAAACTGTCAAGTCAAAATAATATCTTGTAATGTTTTGTACTAGCATCGACTTTGTTTTGGATGAATTCCAGGGTGAATGTAGCTTGACCGGATTGAAGGTAAAAGGGCACATTTCTGGAGTTTCCAATGATTTTTAAAACCAACCAAGTTTTACCCTCACAGGGTCACGGCTTGCAGTGATGCATTTCACACCTGCGTTGAGCAAAATGAAAGAATGGCGAAAAATGTTCTTTAAAATACAACTACTATTACAAAGAAAAAACAAACAAATATGCATAGTTTAGCATAGTTGCTCATGAAATACTGGGGAAGTCACAATTTTTATAAATTTTTTGGGAGTAATATAAATTATTTTAAGGCGTACTAATGGATATGAAACAATGTAGTTTATTTATTTTGACATACAGCTATGAGTGTGCACATACAACTCTAGCTGGATTGTTACGGTTAGTATGACCCAAGGAGGTGAAAAGAGGACGCTAGAGCAAGTGTAGTCAGAAATGGCAGTAAGAAATGATTTGTTTCGATGTGGATGGAGGTGAGGCAATAGGTCCACGGTCCTGTTGAATGGAGTGTAGAGTCCGAGAGGGAATCCAAAGTCCGGAGAATGAAGGCAGTAGTGAGGCAGGGCTTGGGCTTAAAGGCAGGAAGCTTCGTGGGGATACAAGAAGAACAAAAACACAGGGAGACAGGTTAACACAAACATGCAGCAGGATAAATTCATCGAGCACAAGTATGGCCCGCAGTACCACAACAGAAGCGTGAATCATCCGGCGCCTGATTCCTGGCTGCGCTGAGTGTGGATGAGGGTGACGGGCTGCAGGTGCGCAGGAGCCTGAAGCTGCAGAGGCGTGACCAGGAAGGGAGAGAGGCATCCGCTCAAGTCCTGGAGGGAAAACCACAGACTCCAAAACAGAGAAAAACACAGGAACGTCACACTGTTGTCTAGTTTGTGAGATGATTGATGATTGCCTGATTAACATTACTGGCTGTAACAAACCCAGGGGGACAAACGTTACGTTATAGTAACACATTGTAACTGGCATCCAAACAAAATAAGCCTTATGCATGGGGTGTTTTCATATTGCTTTGTTTGAACCAGGGGTGTCAAATTCATTTTCGCTAAGGGGCCACATGGAGGAAAATCTATTACCAAGTGGGCCGGACCAGTAAAATCATGATCTATAACGAAAAATAATTGGCGTCAATTTCATGCAGAGTATTGCATGCTTTCCTGGTCTCCCTTCCCTGTGAATAGCAGATGTCAACTGTAAAATATGCAGTAATATACAAAATAATAATAATTAAAAAAAAAAGCCTCACAGTTCAGAGGTGCAGGGTTCGATTCTGTTCCTGCGTGGGTTTTCTGCGGGTACTCCGGTTTCTCCCACACATTCCAAAAACATGCATGTTAGGTTGATTGATCTACCAAAAATTGTCCCTATGAGTGATCGTGCGCGCAGATGGTTGTTTGTCTTTGTGAGCCGTTGACAACTGGGACAGGCTCTGGCATGCCTGCAACCCTTTCAAGGAGACGCGTATCGGATAATGGATCGATGGATGGATGAATGCAATGAAACACAAATATCCAGTGGCAGAAAAACACAAGTTGCCAAACCAATTGTTAACTTAAACAACACGGTTATTTTGCTCTAAACTCGGTTAACTTTAACTGGCTGTTAACTTGATGTTAAATTTAACAAACCTTAAGATCGCCACTAACTTTTAAACAGTGTGGTTATCTCTCAATATATATATTAACTCTAGATGTTATTTTTTTTAATAGAATTTTTTCGAAAACGTCACTGTGCATTGTGGATTTTTACGTGACGTCAGGGCTGAGATTTTATAGATTAAATATGTGCTGATGAAACATGTAATAAAAATTGAGCAGGTAGAAAACACGTGCCTGTATATGGTCTTCAATTTTTTTTGTGTTTTGGAACATTGGCCAACTTCGCTCTCATGAAGGCGTTTGATTATCCATTTTTGTCATGCATTTTAAAAAAAGTACTGTTCTCCCCATCGTGGCAGTAATCATTTTGGCGTGCCAATCACTCAGCATGCTTTGTTTTTTTTTTTCAGCAAAGGATGAGTGAAATTCAGTTATTTTGTGGACTTCTGAGTCAGTTTAGCCGTTTTTTTCTGCGGTACTTATTGAAAAAAAATTGTGTTTAACGCACCCAGGCTTCAAACAGACTAAAATGTAATTTCTTCATTAGCAGAGAAATTCCTGCTTCTTTTTTTCCTAAGAGTGATCTGGATTTTTTGGTTTTCCATTTTTTTTCGCAAACACAAAAGTAAACAAAATGAGTAATTGTGGGATATATAGGCACTCAACCACTCAACAGTGACGTCAACCACATAGTTAGCATTGACAGTGCCGGTAACTCATAACATATATGTTTTGAACAATGCATATTAAATGGTTGGTTAGCTAGCGGTGGGTTAAGTATTTTGTTATGGGTTAACCAGCAGTTAAAATAACCAAGTTCTGAACAACCGTGCCAAGGTAATTTTGTACTTAACAAAAAGAAAATAGCATGTACAAGAATTAACTGTGAAGGGATGACAGTTTTATGTAGTTTAATTTTAGTAGTTGAATAAATACCAAGTTTTTAAATTAAAGAATATATTGAATATCTAAACAGTCAAAATAATCATAATTATTATTTTAGCATAATTGTCTTGCCTTACCCCCTAACAGTTGGATTGTGGACCGAGGACTATATGTTTGACATTCCTGCTTTTGTCAGACAAATTAAAACACTGGTACTAAAGCAGAGACCTGGGGAATTAGAAATGCTGGAGAGGACACAAGAGATGTGTGATACTGGTTATACAGTATGTGCATGTCACAGCTGCTTTCGCTTAGTGGACATTTGCTGCTTAGCTCAGCTCCCTGTGCCAAGTCTTGTCACTCAACAAGTCATCGGGTCAGACTCCTCTCTTTCTCCTTAATGAACCAGCAGATAATGGCCTATGGGAGCTAGGGAAAGACATGTCACAAATTGCTATGTCCTCTGACTGGGATTAGAGGTAATTACTGTTCGCCTTGGCAAATCAATGGGATGGATACAAGTGCAAGACACAGAGGCCACACACTGGCTTTATATCAACACTCACAAGTCTGATCTCACGGGTGAAATTTCAACCATAACTGAAAATGTAATGATGCTGGATGGACTTTCTTCATTTTCATGACGGGTGGTCTAACAAGTATGGAAGTACTAACCAATAATTATTAAATATTTCAGTCAATGAGCTTTGAAGTACTGGTTTAATATCCTCAGATGGGGGACTAAAGTTGGTTTTCTTAGGACTTGACTTAGCCGAGAACAGCATGAGTTGACAAGTCAACTTGTTTATAGTTTGAAATCTGCATGTTAACAATTTGCCTTAAAAAAAAAAAAGAGAGAAAAAAGAGTGTTTTGCTTCTTTCACACCAACCTGGAAACCCAGTCAGCGTCACTTGTTTGATGTGAGCTACTTCATGGATCATACATTTGAACTAATGGATTAACTTGTCGACGACATTGACAAAAACAGGATGGCAAAACTCATGGTTTGCACCCCACAGGATGATCGCGACGTCGGAATTAATTTCCCATTACAAACCCTACTAGAAAGACAGGTAAGCCAACATCACAGTTATGCTGACAATACATGGGACCAATTAAAAATGTGATGGTAAACATTTAAGTATAGCTAAGTAACTTAACTAGGCGGATGGTGTTTGAGAAATGGCGGAATACTTAGTTTTGACTGTTGCATTCTGGTTCACATATTGCACGCAAACCCCAGAGACGCAGTGCACACGAACGCTAAAATTATTTATTAAAATTAAATGAGCAGAGAGCGAATGGGTGCCATGCAATAATAAACAAATATTTTGTGTAAACTACTTTAAATGCAAGTGGCGGGGAAAGGAAAGGTGAATTTATTTATTTTTTAAACTTTTCTTTGCAAAAAGTAAATATATTTTGAGGTGGCCATTGTCAGTCCGTCACTAAGTTTCAATCGTGTTTCATGCAACCCACGTTGGGCCAGTCCGTCCCTCGACGGCGACAGTCAATCTGCATTGAGAACATAATTTCTATGTCACCCACAGGCGCCGTATCGGTATAGGTTTTTAGGTTTTATTTTTGATTTATTTGGCTAGGTGTCAAGTGTGCGGCACCTGCGTGTAGCACGGTACCAGTAAGTCCGTTCGATGCCATTTGGCTGACTCGGACCACTCATGAGAACTTGCAGACGGACTGTGAGCCTGAATGGTATACAACGCTGTTTTATTAATTCATTATTTTTTATTTATTTGGCTTAGGAGAACTGGCATGACTCCTCCTTCTGACTGGCTCCCAGTCAGGCATTTCAAAGGTAGACAGATAGATAGAGATACTTTAATCACCCCTTGATGGAAATTTCACCTCAGAAATTTGAGCAGCCATCAGAGAAAAGTCAAATGAAAGCAGCATTTCAGGTGTCCTAAGGAAACGATTATTTCAATCTGAGCCAAAAGAAAATTGTACATACGTTGGTCATTAGTGGAAAAGTTCTCTCCTCCGATCATAGTGACATCAGAGAGAGGATCCCAGAATGGAGCACTTCTAGTACCTTGCCCATGGTATGACAGGGTTCTATCTAAAGATGCTTATAATAATGGCAATGTGGTGATTCTGAGCTGATGGGGAGGGGACGGGAAAAGCTAAATGAAAGCGCAGCAAAAAAGACAAAAAATATGGCAGAATTAGATGATGTATGGCTGGCTCAGTGTCCTTCTGACTTTCCCCATCAACCTTTGAAGACTCCGTGGTGGATATTGTTATACCTGTAATAAAAAGAGAGAGCTAGGATGTCTAGGAAAGCAAAACTGTCACTGTGAAATCCAAAACTGAGGCTAAATTGGTGACATATTGTGGGGTTATTCTTTCATGTGTGAAAATCTCATGTGCTTGAACGAATTCTTTTAACCCAAAACAAAGATTTGCATATTTAAATATGCTCTATCTAATAATAGTATAGATGGTAGCAATGTCAGTATGGAATTAGAATTTACACCCAGCGGTGAATTTACAGTGCTAACTCAACTTACAAACGTAATTGATTCCGTGACCCTTGAAACTTGAAACATTCATAAATCGCTTTAAATTTTCCCTTTAAAATTGATTGAAATGCAATTAATCCATTTGATCCTCACTAGCATTGTGAAGGTGCTGTTGCTTATATACAGTAAATGTATATACAGTAATACCCCGGTTATCGCGGTTAATGGGGACCGAGACCACCCGCGAAAACTGAAAATCCGCGAAGTAGCGGCGCACCTTCAAAAAAAAAAAAATAAATAAATAAAATAAAATACTTATATATACTTTGCACCTATATATATATATATATATATATATATATATATATATATATATATATATATATATATATACAGTAATACCCCGCTACTTCGCGGTTCACCTTTCGCGGCTTCAGTGCTTCGCGGATCTAAAAAATATTCGGGGGCATTGTAGTTTCGCCGAGCGGCACAAGGGGGCGCTGGAGCGGTTAGACGGCCGGCGTGCGCCGAAGAGGAGAGTGGACGAAGAAGAGAGTGGACGAAGAAGAGCAAGTTCCCCCGGGCACGATTTGGGGCGACGTTTCGCGCGGTTCGGACCGTACCAGAGCTCCGGCCGGCGTGCGTGGCAGTTAAGCCGTAGAGGAGCACCTTCCCCGGGCACGGGCGGTGCCAAGCGGCCCCTAAGTTTAACCGAATGGAAGCTCCGGGGGAGGAGGGCGGGCGTGTGTCACAGTTAAGCCGAATAGGAGCACCTTCCGCCCGGGCACGAGTGCGGCAACATTTCGCTTCGCTCGGGACCGTGCGAGAGCTCTGGAGGAGACCAGCCGGCGTGCGTGGCAGTTAAGCCGAAGAGGAACAACTTCCGCCCGGGCATGAGCGGAGCGCGAGGCTGTCAGTTATGAATGAATAAATAAATAAATGAAGAATGCCACCTTTCATTTCACAGGGCACACCGGACGGCGTACCAGCAGGTAAAAGTCGAAGTAATTAAATAAATACAAAAAGAAGTAATTGAATAAATACAAAAATAATGGCTGGGGAATAAAAAAACAAGTTTTAATAATAATTTGTTTTGTTTTTTTGTTAGAACATGAATTTCACTCTCTCTCTCTACCCGTATATATATATATATATATATATATATTTTTTTTTTTTTAAGCATTTTTGAAGGTGCGCCGCTACTTCGCACTTTTTTTTTTAAGCATTTTTGAAGGTGCGCCGCTACTTCGCGGATTTTCAGTTTTCGCGGGTGGTCTCGGTCCCCATTAACCGCGATAACCGAGGGTTCACTGTATATATATATATATATATATATATACAGTAAATGTATATATATATACAGTAAATTTATATATATATATATATATATATATAAATAATACTGTGAATATATATTTTCACGTTTAACTCAACTTAAAGTCAACGTATACCTCAGGAACCAAAAACCGTGATCACAAAACCAAGAATTTAACCGGTACTCGCCTAATATATAAATATACATATATAATCCCCAAGACAATCACTTGATCATTATTACCATTTCAGAATCAACTGGTGTGTCTGTGCTGGCGTATTGCTTCCTGTAGAGTGATGAAGTCTAGTGCTTTTCAAGCTGCTTGCTACTGCTGTTCATCAGCTGTTGAACAAACATCAAGTGGAGCAAGCTGTCATAGAGCCCTTGATTGATGGTAGACAGCTTGAGGAGTGTCACTCTTGCTCCCATACGCATCTGCTGAGTGGTATCTCAGATATAGATGATTCTGTCGGGACATTTGATGAGTTGCTTTTAAATGAGCTCTGAATAACAACTGAGACAGCGACATTGGACTTATATTACCAATTTAGAGATGAGGACCTGTGAATGTATCCCATTTTCTGACTAAAACATGGTGGCATGAGATAGGAATTAGTCTGCATGTGGAAATACAAATTGGCTCAAAAGAGTTTCACATAGGGCAGAGTTTCTTAAACAATGTGCCGTGTTAGATTATTAGGTGTGTCACGGAAAATTCCAATGTCAATAATTTTGACTAAAAATGTATATATATATATATATATATATATATCCACGTGTGTGTGTAAGTGCTTTAATTTGTATTCTGATTTCCCGCTAATTTATATAACACCGTATGGAGCTGTGTTACAGCTACAGCTTTTGTGAAATGCGCTACATAAATAAAGTTGTATTGTATTGTATATATATTAGGGGTTAGATATCAGCCAAAAATGTGATCAGTCTTCATCCAAAATCTCAGATCCTCGTCTTGTATCTAGCAGCCGCTTGATCTAGCATGCAGAGCCCATGTGATCAAAACAACTACTCCTTTAAAGTACCTAAAGAAGATGATGTTGACAGTGCGGTAACTTTTTTTTTTGTAATAAATATTGAAGTTTACGGTAAACAAACAAGATAAAATAATCAGAGCGCACGCACTACTGACATTCACTTTAGTGTGAGTGTAGGCCAGGGGTGCTCACACTTTTTCAGCATGCGAGCTACTTATAAAATGACCATGGCAAAATGATCTTCCTACTATAAAAATGCAAATTTATATATATATATATATACATATATATATATATATATACATATACATATATATATATATATATATATATATATATATACATATACATATATATACATATATATATATATATACATATATATACATATACATATATATATATATATATATATATACATATACATATATATATATATATATATATACATATATATATATATATATATATATATATATATATATATAGAAAGAGAAAGAGAGGGATTTTTTGTATAATGTATGTAGATGTAGCCAATCTCGGTGGCGTCTTTCGCTTTTCAACTAAGTTGTCTGAAAAAAACTGCTGTCCTGACAACTGGCTTTTTAATTCCTTCACCTTTCTCTTCCTTAGCTTGCTTTTCGGCAGAAAGTCGGTATCATATTTTCCATGAACAGTCCGAAAATCCCGCCCCACGTTTCCATTCTTTGGTATTGCGATGGTAGACTGGCAGATGAGGCAAACGCACTTTGAAAATGTCATCATGAAATCAAAAACAACTCCTCCTCCCATTCCGTATTTAAGTGATATGTTTTTGTCTTTTTACTTGGTCCCCCCACTCATGTTTATACCCCCCTTGAGTTCAAGAGAATAAAACGAGGGCTTAAAATTGGAGGTAACCAACTCGCTAGCTTGTTAGTTGTGCTGCAATTAGCACTGTTGTTTGTGCATGCGTGGTGACCTATGTGTCACAAAAAAAAAAATCAGGTGTCATCTGACTGGGCGCCCTGTATCAATCACATGACGGATCATGATAGGCTGACGTCTATTTTTTTATGTCATGTGATCTACCTACACTACCTTTGTGATCGACTGGCAATGAACAAACAGGAAGACCATCATGCTATGTCATATCCATCGTGCCCTTTAAAGGTTCGCCAGAATTGTTCAACTTTCAATTGAGATGCTCAATTTTATGTTTGTTTTTATATAACCTTTGTAATTTTTGTATGATAACTATCTACGCCCCTTTACAGTCAGAAATATAGCCATGCCCTCCATCCTCTTCCCATCTCTTGGAGGGAATCATGGCAGGAACTGGACAATATTTGTCCATTCAAAATCAATGAACAGACATTTCTAATAATTTCCAAAAATCACTACTTAACCCCACTTCAACCTCTGAAAATATCACAAGGATTAGACTCTCCATGGCCATTTAGCTTGACCTTTTTACTATGTCGAACTGACAAATTCACTCTACCTTTGGGAGGATGTTTTTTTTCTATGATACCTTTCAGGGGATGTTATTTATTTATTTATTCATTTATTTTTTTAAATAAAATTCAAGAAATAAAACCACGGGTATTATCCAAGAAATCACAAAAAACTTAAGTACTGGATGAGACCATTTGGGCATGTCCAAAATAAAGGCCCAGGCATCCTGATATCCTGTAATAAAAATAATTACGGTTATATAACAATTTCCAACCCTCGGGAAATTCACCACTGAACATGTGAAGTGTCTAGTGTATGGTTAACATTACAAGGTCAAAGTCAGCCTCCTGTTTCCTTGACAAACTAACAAATTCATCCACTCCCAGCTTGCTCATAATGGACTTTTCATGGACCAAGATAACCAGGTTCCTCTTTCTGTGATGCAGCTTAGTTCTGTGAAAGTGGGTTAAGATACGGATGGGACAGTGCAGAAAAAGAGCTTGCAGCTGAAGAAACCTCAATGACCAGTGCTGTAAAGCACAACCCGTACAGAGAGGAAATTTCTGCCTTGTGGAGCTTTAGGGTTTTGCACACTGTAGACCGGGGGTCTACAATCCTGTTGCTCAAGGGATTTGAATTGGCCTCTTAAGATTAGGAGAATCATTTTTTTTTCTATCGATGTAGCGGTGCTGAATAAAGTTGTAAAAGGAAGAAGACAGATCAAAAAAATCTTTTGGTACATTGCTTGCTATGCGTAGCATGCACAACTCTGCAGTTGGTTGTTTGAGTAAATGTAAGGTATATACTTTCCCAACTTCTGTTGGAGCAGAGCTTGAACTCCTCTCACTCCACTCATCACTGAAGATCCATCACAACACTGGTTCAGAATGTTGTCATCACTGTAACCAGAATCATAGAGAAGCACTTGAGGATTTCAGAGCTTATGTACTGTGCATCTATTTAGTCGAGGTCTAGCAATCCAATGAGATGGTCCACGGCTAGGCAAGCTCTGACAAACCTAATCATAAGTGACAGGTTTTTGATATTACACCTATCCCTGCTCTGTCACTTTTGAGGCAAAACCCCTCAGCATCAGCATTTTCTTAAATATTTTTTTAGCACTCTGTGCATGATGCTTGGCAGTGTGTCAATTATTTCATGTTGAATGTGATTTGATGTATATGATGGATTCCTTGGAATACTCCTGGCGATGCTTACTAGTTTTTTTTTTTTATCTTTCTCAAGGGTATATTCCATTAACTTAAGAAAAAGCCCAGAAGCAATATCATCATCAATGTGACCAGAAGCAAAGCGCCCATGTTCCTTTGTTCCACATAGACCAAACTCAATAACACAGGGGAACTTTTCAGCGTTGCCCACAGTCTTGACATAGTACTGTTTTTCCTCTATCTGCGTCTGTTATGTACGGATATAAGTAGGGACAGCTCTGTGAAGGTCCCCGGAAGTGAGAGTTGCTAGTGACTGTTGTAACATTGTGGTTACGTGAGTGTATACTGAGAGATGAGTTACTAAATTGATGGGTGTAGAAGCCAAATATTACATTAATTTTACCTGTGCTGGTAGTGAAGGAGTTTTAATAAAAGACCTGACCATCTCATCGTAGTCCATGAGTAATTTCTTCATAACAGTGTCTTTTCCAACCAATAATGTGTCACGTTTTGCCCAGGTCCTTAATAATAGCTGGGATCGTGCACTAGTGGTTATGTCGCAATGTAAAATGGGAAGTTTGGGGTTAAATGTAAGAACACCTGGGAAAGGAGGGGGAAGAATAGTCGAAGTAGCGCTTGCTGGTGTTACGCTGCCAACTGTTGGAGTGATGCGACTACTAATGTTAACTGATGTACTGGTGGCTACAACATTGGTTGGTGTAAGTGAGCACGAGTTGCTGAAGAATGAGCTGCTGCATCACCACCATGATCTCCACTGCTGGGACAGAAGCATGTTTTTTAAAAGGTCTGGAAAACAGATACATTGTATAGTGTTCTGTTCTATGTCACTTGTTTACAAGGTTGAGTCCATGAGGAGAATGAGATCCACGAGGTTGGGACAAGTCTGATGAACATTTTGTAGGAGTGGAAGAGTGAAGATGCAATTGTAAGATATCAGCCGGACTGAAATTGGGTGGGGGTGGGATTTTCTTTAGGGGTCTCCACGCCCAGATAATTTGTGCTCAGTCTATTAATGTGAGACACGACAGACCAGTGGGCGCACACACCATTCTCTGAGAATATGCTACAGCTTAGCGACCAGAAGAATTTGGTTATATGGTTTTGGTTGTTGTTGCCTGAACATAGACGATTTTCAAGAAGTTTTATCTCTTGTTTTTATTATGATTTTAGAAATTAAGGAATCAAAGTTTAACAAAGCTCATTTGCTTCGCATTTACAGTTTCTTGCTGCTTCCCATCAATAGAAAATGACTCTAGTTTATTTCCATACTGAATGGTGATTGGAAGTCGGTTCTCTGCTCACTTTAGACAGCTATCCCTCGCAGCAGGCCGATACTCTGAGTGGATTGAAAAGGGCAGATGGAGCGGAGTCAAGAAACATGACATAAGAGACAACTTAATATAGTTTATATTTGAAGAGGCAAGCAAAACATTAAGAAGTGGAGTGGAGGAGAGGAGAGAGACATGAGACAATAAAAATATGTGAAATCTAAAATATTTTGGAGGATTTAGTCTGGAGGCAGGCAACAGTTGCTCAAAACGGCCACTCTTGGCTGGAGCGTCAGCCACATTGCTGGAAGTCCATTTCTCCCAGTTTTTCAAAGTCTATCCATCTATTTTCTGCACCGCATTTCCTTGCTAGTAATAAGAACAATAATAATAATTTTAGCACTGTATTAAATAAGTCTGTATCTGATTAGAGGCACAAAGTAAAGGTGTTGGAGATGGATTTTCTATTTCAAAGACGACTGATGTTAGAAAAACTTGTATACAGTATACAACTGACTGTGATTGATGGAATAACCATACAAACAAAGGTTTCTTTGTTTGGAAAAAGGTCATTTGGATCATGTGTCATCTTCACTACCACTTATCGTGTACAGAGTCACGGGATGGTGCTGGAGCCTATCCCGGCTGACTTTGGGCGAAAGGCAGACTGCACCCTGAACTGGTCGCCAGCCAGTCACAAGGCACACACAGACAAAGTCAGTAAGTGGAATTGGCCCCACGCTGCCTGCACAGAAGTTAGTCAGCAGCCCTGAAAAAGGTCATTTTGGCGTATTCTACTAACTGCACAATTACAAGTATTAAAAATGTATAGTTTATTTACAGATGCTGTGCAGATTTGGATTTCGATTTTATCAAATTGTCAGAATCCATTAGACAAGATACACTAGATATACGAGATACTTGTCATGATTTGTATTTGTTATTTTTGGTTTAGTATTTAGTTTCATGTTTTGGCCTTGTGTTCCTGTGTCTTGTCTTGTCTATTGTGTCCACCTGTGTTCGTTTACCCAAGCCCTTGTGTTAACCAATCCAGTCCTTCCAACCCTCCGTGTCTTGTCCAGGTGCTCCTCGTTGGTTCGTCAATTTGTGTGTATTTAGTTCCCTGGTTGCATTCAGTTCCGGTTGGTCCATTGTCATTGTCACTTGTCCCTGTTGCCTGTCCCTGTCGTTGGTTTCCTGTCGTTGTCCAGGTTCGCATCCTTCCTGTCTGATTCTTCAAGTTCAGTTTTGTCAGTCATGCTTTGTTCATGTCTGTTATTTTGCACTTTTTGATATTTTAGTTTTTCCAAGTTCCTCGTTTGCCTTTTGTTTTCTGTTTATTAAATACCCTTTAAGTTACCCCTGCCTGGCTTCCCTGCTTTTGGGTCCTCACCAACCTCAACCCGGTACGTGACAGAATGGACCAACCAATCATGGACCCAGCGGGAAGCTCACGGCGGCGTGTTCGACGTCGCCGCTCGGCCTACTACCCCCCTCAGCCTGCCGACCAACCCCAAACCCTTCATGCAGGTTCTTCTTTTTGTTCCTCATTTGTTTCTCCCTTTTCGTCTAGTTATGGCTCACAGCACCCTGCCACCTAGTCATTCTCCTTCCCTGAATCAATTTTTGTCACCTTTTTCTTTTGAGTCCACCCCTGAATTCTGCCCATCAGACCTTTACTTGGGCACCCGGTTGGCCATCTATCCCGGACCACCGCGGGGTGGTCAACGACGGCGCTCAAGTTAAAGGATCTGCCACCTACTTCGGGAAGTATGTGGGGTACACCCTGAACTGGTTGCCAGCCAATCGCAGGGCACACATAGACAAACAACCATTCGCGCACACACTCATACCTAGAGGCAATTTAGAGTGTCCAATCAACCTGCCACCCATGTTTTTGGAATGTGGGAGGAAACCGGAGTACCCGGAGAAAAACCACGCAGGCACGGGGAGAACATGCTAACTCGACACAGGAAGGCCGCAGCCGGAATCGAACCCACGGCTTCTGGTGTGTCTCACTGTGAGGCCATCGTGCTAACCAGTCGGCCACTGTGGCGCCTAAAAAAACTCATTTCAAGTTGAGATATTAAACATTTAATTTTGTCAGTCATTCGAAAGCTATATGATTGTGTTAAATTGTATGATTCAGTCTTTAGATGCATATGCTGTATATATGACTTTTGAGGCATTTTATAAAGGAGGTTACATTTACTTTTAGTACAGAATGGTGCAAAAAAAAAAAAGACTAAGATGTTGATTTGGAATTTGAAAACCAAAGCAGTTCAGTTGGTCTTGATTGTAATTGTTGAAATTGCAGCTGGGTTCAATGATAGCATTCAAAGCAGCATTGATTGTGACAGGAAAATTTCAACAGGGATTTCATCATTCTTAAATATTCAGGCGGTCGGTCTAAGTCTTCTTATACATAAAGGAGCAGGAGCATATGACATTTTTTTTTTTTTATATTTGTCAAAACCTTCCTCAGTGAAGACTATTTACACAAGTGCCACGAGTACTGCACATGATAGATTAATCGAAGTGAAATGCTGCCTGAATATGGAGCAACACATTTTATAGTTCACCCAAATGGAAATGACTTGTCTGAACAGGTTAGGACAAAACTGAATTCATTAGAATGTTAACAAAATTGAGTTCATGGCATCACCACACCAGTCTTTCAGGAACTGAATAGGGCAAACAGAGGGATGCAAGTTCAAATTCTGTTGCTGATCCAAAACATCGATGGAGCGGTACTCGTCTCCCTACGTCAAGTAAACGACAAAAAATGTTGAAATTAAGTACAAAGCTTATAAAAATAAATGAGTAGAATAAGGTCAAGAACTCCCCGCGACCCTTTTGAGGAGAAGCGGTCCAGAAAATCAATGGATGAAGAACAAGGACTCACAATATTACACATCACGTGAGCAGAAAAATCAGCACAAGAAATCGGGAGAGTATTAAATAGTATATTTAAATTTGGCTAAAAAAATGTGTATCTAACATATTTCAGAAAAGATAAAGATGCCAATTTTGAAAAATACAACATTATAGATAATGAATTTAATATTTTTTGTCCACATGGGCTGTAAGCAAAAAGGAATCCCTACGTCGATAATAAAATTGTAAATTAGATCATCCTCGATTTTCATTCCTGTAAACAGTGTTGGAAATCAGTGGATGGAAAATGAGAAGGAACATTGCAAGGACTTACCATGGATTAAACAAAGACTGCACTCATTTTCCACCTTTATTTCTAGGAGAGCTACTTCAATAGCCCTTTGATGCAATACCTGCACTTTTCCACGAGCGGGGTCATGACCTGAATAGGATAAATTTGTTTCACAATGTAAATTTCTTTCATTTAAAGATGTTGATTTTCACATCAGATTTTGGTCTCCAAAAGAATTGCTTCATTTTGATGTGAATGTGTCGCTTTTTTATGAACATTTTATCCCTCCAAAACTTTGAGAAAGGTAAAAAAAAAAAAAAAAAAGAAGTTGTTATTTCTTTTCATCTTCATTTTGAACACAAACTTGCTATTAATGTGGCGACCAAAACCTAAAGTTTGTCACACGTTAACATATTGATATTGATAACATATGCACTGTGTTCTGTCTTCTCACTGTGCGCAGCTCTTACAAGATACCATTTTCTGGCTTTGACTACTTGCACATGGGGTTTTTGCATTTATAGCAATCTCTGGCTTTCCCGTTTGGTTTCTTGGGCACAGCACTCACTTCTTCCTCTTCTGCTAATATATTTTCCTTCTGTGGCTAGATTGTTATTGCTTTAGTCACCCACACCTTTCCGTTGATGCCGTGATGTAGGTTGATGGGTATGGGTTTGTTTCCAGTTGACTTCTCTAGAAAGCAGGGGTCCTCAATGAGGGCCGGTGTCCTGTCTGTTTTCTATCTCCCCCTGCTGCAACACACCTGATTCAAATGATCAGGATCATTATCTTGCTTCTGCAGACCTTGCTGATCATCGAATCATTTGAATCAGGTGAATTGCATCAGGGAGAGATGGAAAACGGGCAGGACACTGGCCCGCGGGGAAAAGGATTGAAGACCCCAGCGAAAAAGCCTCACTGGCACCTGAGAGAGCTTTGTAAGAAAGCACCGCCGGGCTGTTGTGATACCTGCATGGAATTCCGGGAGGGGAGCCTCGGGGAAAAAAAGAGTTGGTATTCAGGGTGGCAATAGTGATCATGTTGTACTGCAGCAGCAAGGGTCCACCTCTGTGTTTGGTGTTTGCAGGTGTAGTTGCCATCCATCTGGGCTACAGTATCTATACCTCCTTTCATATTGTTTTAGAAGTAAATCACTTCCGTCTGTTTTTTTTTAATTTTTTTTACTCCGGGTGCTTTCATCCACTGTTTTGCTGTGGTGCATTCTGTTGTAGAGCAGATCAAGCATTTTCTGTCATGATCTGTTTGGTTACTTTGGGTTAGTATTTAGTTTCAGGTTTTCCTTGTGTTTCTTTGCGTCTCGTCCGGGTCAATTGTGTTATCCAATCAGCTCCCTCGAACCCTTTGTGTCTTGTCCAAGTCTTCCTTGTTGTCTCATTTGTTTGTATTTCGTTCCCCGTTTCCGTGTCTTTTTTACTGCATCAAGTCATAGTGCGTGTTACTTTGATCCCTGTTATTTTGATCTTTTTCCCAATGCCTTGTTTGCCTTTTTTATCTTTAAATGAAATACTCTTTAAGTTGCCCCTACCTTGCTTCCCTGCATTTGGCTTCTCCACCATGCCAAACGGTGATACTTTTCCTTTTTTCCAAAATAGCAGGGCATGGTCACGCTTGCTACTGAACCCAAATTCAGTACTGAAGTGCATCCTAGATCTTCATCATAGAAAGTACATCTGGCTTGTTTTATCCAAATGTTCAATGTTCTGAATCCACCGCACAACTGACTGACAGTTTTACCACATGAATTTTGATTGACTCCTTCCTGTTTTTCTCTCAGAGCATGCAAACCCATCCATTTTATAGTTTTTTTCGTTTGTTTTACATCACAGTGATGCATCGCAGTTCTTCTCACTTTTACAACAATGGTCAATCGAAAGAAGTGTCATGGTCTGTCTTTGTATTTGGTTTAGTATTTAGTTTCATGTTTTTTCCTTGTGTTTGCTGCGTCTCATCATGTCCATTGTGTCCACCTGTTTTCGTCTACCTAAGCCCCAGTGTTAACCAATCCAACCCTTTGTGTCTTGTTCAGGTACTCCCCTCGTCTCGTTAATTTGTTTGTATTTAGTTCCGTTTGCCTTCAGTTCTTGACGGTGCGTTGTCCTTGTCAGATGTCCCTGTCAGACCCCATGTGAGTTGTCCTTCTGCCTGAGCAAGGAAGATTTTAAATAAAAATGAAAACTTAAAATTACAATCGTTTGGCAAAAAAAAAAAAAAAAAAGGGAGGGAACAAGTCCTGATGGGGTCATTTTTGACCCCACTTGTGAATCTAAGCGTTAAGATGGGACGACCCAGCTCCCACTTCTCATGCTCACTTGATAAGAAATATGTGTATGAACCTAAAGATAAGATTCACTTCCTTCTGATAACAGATTTAACAAAGTTTGGCGTACCTTCCTCACTTTAAAAAAAAATTAAATCTACTACTGTTGTCTCCGCGTAGCTCCCGTCACGCTTTTAACATTATTTTATTATTACTTTTTTTTTTTTTTAACATATTTTTGGAAAACTTATTTTTTGGCAAGGAGTTTATTCTGTTGCATTTTACTTCTACGTACAAATGTGATTTACACTATACTTAGTTTTGTGAGTTGTTTGCTCTTTGTGAATTGTAGAAATGTTAAAAACCTAACTATATATATGTGACGGGCCACTCCTTTTGTGGCGATTTGCAGCACCACGTCGCTGTCGCTCCGATACACCACGGACACTCAGGTGGATTTTGGGATAGTTTCTTTAATTTAATTCTGCAACACAATGTGGCAAGAGCAAGAGTGAAGTCGCAACCAGCTCGAGATAATCACTCTGCAATCCTCGTAGCTCTAACTGACTGATAACATAAACAAATTAAATCTGACTCTATAAAATTAAATAAAGTCCTTATTACAAGTGTGATCGTATAGTGTTTTAACTAGAATACAATTACAACCAACTTTCCTGGGAATACAATTCTATGACTATTTACAGTAAGAAAAGGAAAAAGAAGATATTCGCTCTCATTTACAGAGTGACCCTGAATGCATCACACCATAGAAGACACATAGCAGAACGTGACTACGTCACATCGCCAATGGCGGCAGCGCTTAACTGCAGGCTCGCGCAATTACATTCAAATAAATGAAAAACACGACAATAAAAACAAGATACAATAAAACAGAAAAGAGAATTACATTACCTGCAACACAATGTGGCAAGAGCAAGAGTGAAGTCGCAACCAGCTCGAGATAATCTGCACAACACACGAGTTTAGAAATTAGAAATCCCTTTATTGTCATTGTACTCAAGTGTGCAACGAGAGTTTATAAATCAATTTAACAGAAGTCGACAAAACGTTACTTTTATAACAGTACAGGAATCGATGTGGGCTCATGACAATCAACTGAACTACTTGAGCGCACCACAGCAACATAAACGAACCAAATCATAATAATGTGCATTTGTTGGACGAGCAACGAGATGCGACTTACCACTCTGCAATCCTCGTAGCTCTAACTGACGCCATGTGGGATGCAGATGCCACATTGTGTGCCGTTGCGTCACTTCCGCCATAATTTAACATCGTATATATTTTACACCGTTACATATAATTCTGTATTATTGTATATTTGTCTATATGTTTTTTTAAAAATCATTAAAAAGACATTTGGAAGAAAGAAAGGAGTGAATGGTGGAGCAAAAAATTATGGAGCTTTACTCTCAACACTATTTGCTGCTGTCCTGCACGCCCTAAAAATGGGCCATTCTTTAATGTTGGCTATATTCAAGAATCCATTGTGTTGCCAAACAAAGAAGAAAAAAGAAACAGGGTTAAATAATTTGACTATTCCTCATTTTTACTGCCAGGGCAGTATTTTTTTTCCTAGACGAAAAAAAATGCAGAGCCCTTGTTTTTTTCCCCCTAGTCAAACAAAACCATTGTTGCGATCACTTTACAGGGATTAAGAGTATTTTTGTGGGCGAGTGTAATAGCCTCAGTATATTTTAACCTCCTTTTAATCAGTGGGGAAACAATCCAATCAGAAACTTTATTGAGACAGAGAGCATTGGTTTCTGCCCAAGCCAAAGAGAACTGCTTATTTATCTAGCATCTGAGGCTCCTTTGGTTTATTTTATCAGAGTGAAATTCCAGTATCAGCCTTACTTTCTAAGAGGAAGCAGGCCTTGTCTGGCTATTTTCAGTCTCAGCAGATGTGTGGATGTGGATGGGAGGTGGATCTGGTGGAGTCGACTTGCCGTGTGAAAAGGTGAAAAATAAATCCTTCAGAGATGAAATGATTCTCATCAAAAAGGCACAGTGGCACATGTCAATTTTTATTTAGTAAGTAAAAGTCACAATTCTCAAACGATTAAAGGACATATTGTGGGAAAGTGACTTGTGTACTGATTGTTTGGTCTTTGGTGTCCCTGCCCACCAATCTAGCATTATATTACACAACAAAGGGAACCTTTATAAATGTGGAGTATTTTTGCTAATGTGGCTCTGAGAAAGCTGCTCTGCATTGTTTCCTAACTGTAGCGTCAGTTGAAATAATGAAGCTTTACTGGTGGTCCGAAGTTTCTCCTTTTAATTCCTTTTGTCTTGTACACAAACCTCTTGCACCGTAAGAGCTAGAAAATAAACAAACATGACGCCATGAGTTACAATTATCTGTATACATGCAAAGTTCAATTAATTAAACGTATATTCAAATTACAAACATAAATCTATAGACAGATAAATATTCACCTTATTGCCACTTTCAGCCGGGCTAAGTTTCTTTAAATTATCAATTTAGTCATCTGTGAATCCTTTTTTTTCTTTCTTCCGAATCGTCATGATACTCACTGTAAAATTCAGTGCGTATTCAGTCATTATCCACTTCTGTGTTCCTTCAAAGTAAAACTTCCGCTCAACAGGAAGTCAAAAGAAAAGTCCGGTATTGCAGAAAATTTCGCAAATAGGTCCAAAGTCCATTACACGAACAGTTACGATAATTAACATAAGATCTATCCGCATATAAGTTTTTCAGCCGATGACTTGATCAGCTAGCCTGCAGTCAATATTCAGTTTAAGGTAAAAATGTCAATTTCTGAACCTTTCAGAATAACACGTCGACATGTGTGAGTGGGCTGAGTTACTCCTACACTAAATCGGCGATGCACGGACGTCATGAGGCAAATACACGTCATTTCCTTTTGTTACTATCTACCATAAATAAAAACACAACAAATTCATGTCCCTCTCCACAGGAATTAAGCAGTTGGTGTTCTCCTCGCTCCAAAAGTTAAAACTCATTTGAAGACTCTTTTTTTATACTTTGGTTTTGGACGCAACTTGAGACTGTTCACTGTTTTGCAGTTTTCTGGTGTTTACTGTATGTGTGTTAGTATAATTAATTTGAATATTAAATGACTGCTTTCACCGTCTTTATAATTGAATTATTACTGTCTTATCTTAATTGCTTTGTAAAAGCTGCAGCTGTAATGTAATAAAAACTTGATTTGTATAGCACATAGCTTGGCACTGTCTTGCAGAAATAAACAGGGATGTCCCTATCTTGGATGCCAATAAATGTTGCTCCAAAGACCATTATCTACCTTTCAGCAATAATGATGTCTTCGCAATCGTGCTAGTTGCACATGCCATGGGCAGTCATTAACACACATCCATAACATAACACATGCGGGCGTTTGAATTTTGCGCTGAAAACGAACATTTCCTCTTGTGAGACCCCATCACCCTTTTCCAAATTGCATCAGTCTATCTCAGATAAGCTCGGGTCCAGAGACGGTCGCTGCATTTATGGGTATTGTTGATAAATGGCTTCTGCGTTGCATGACAGTTTTAAGTTGCATTTGTACATGTAGTGGCAACTGTGTTAACTGACAATGGTTTTCTGAAATATACTTATGTTGCAACATTACAAAATGATGCCTGTTTTAATGCAGCACCGTCTGAGGCATCAAAGGTCATGGCATTCAATCTTGGTTTTTGGCAGAGGTGGGCATTCATAAGTGCTTTAGTCCATCTGTGAGTTTTTGTCAGTGGCCCACCTAGTCGGTCTAAATCAGCCAAATTGCCTAGAGAACAGACTTACTGGTACTGCATCATACGCAGGTGCTGCATACCTGATACGCAGCCAAATAAATAAAAAATTAAATAGGGTTGGAGACCTTTCAGTCCCCCTGACCTCAATGACGTGTCCCATAATGTTTTTATTTCATCAATCACCACACTTTGCCTGTGTGTGTCTGTTATTTTTAGGCTGTCGTGGACGGGGGACGGACTGGGCCCACGTGTGTCTGCCTGACGAACTGACGGGGTCTTGGTGACAGATTGATTATGCCCTCCTCTAGTTTTCGGCCTCGCGACTTACATGAGATTTCTCCAGATTCTCTGAATCATTTCACAATATTATGAACTTCAGATGATAAAATCAATAAATTCCTTGTAATTGTACTTTAAGAAAAATTGTTCTTCAAGTGTTGGACGATTTGCTCATGCAGCTCCATCCTTGCTTGTGAACCAATGAGCCTTTCGGAGATGATGCTTTTATAAACCATCCTGACACTCACCTGGTTCCAATTAACCTGCCCGCTGTTCCAAATAGGTGTTTTCTGAGAATTCCACATCTTTATCACTCTTTTGATAACCTGTCCCCGCTCTTTGGGAATCCACTGCAAGTAAATTCAAAATGAGTAATATTTGAAAAAAAATAAATAAATAAATCTTTCTAAAAACTTTTGGAACATTGAATATCTTGTCTTTGTAGTGTATTCACTAAAATGCACAAAAAAGATCTGCTAATCATTGTATTCCACTTTTATGTGCATTTTTTTCAACGTCCCAAATAAATTGCGGTTTGTGAAATGGTTGTGTGTGTTGCTTTATAGTACACATTGCTTTAATTTTGCATTGATGGTTTTACGATAGTAGAAATTATGTTACAGTCATGTTGAGACCGTAGAGGTGAAAAGGTCACCCAAGAGTAAGTGGAGTCAGAAGTAGCATGAACGAGGAGTTTATTGTGGAGAAGGTATTGACAGCTGGGAGTCCAGAGGAAGGCAGGCCATGTGAGAAGACACGGAGAGGCCAATGCAGCTTCAGGGGGTCCAAGGTGATGACGCCGGGCTTAGGCGAACAGGCAGGACACTTGGAGACAGCACACAAGAGACCCAAGGAAAGCAGCTTGTATGGCAATGTTCAAGCAGAGCAGACTCAGATAAACATAGGTGTGAGCCAGAGTACCACTGTTGAAGCAGGACGATCTGGTGCCAGATGCCTGACTGCACTGAGCTTTTATCTGGTGGTTTGATTGTGAGTGACGAGCTGCAGGTGTGCCGGATCAGGAGTCTGAAGTTGTAGGGGCGTGACCTGAGGGATCCGCCCAAGCCCTGTAGGGAGAAACAGAAGCTCCAAAAAGCAACCCATAAACACAGGACACCACACATTAAGAAAAATAGTTTTTTTTTTCTTTTACATTCAAAGCTAGCTAAGAAACATGAAAGTGTCACGGACATGGACCTGTGATACAGGCCAACTAAGAAATAGGTCTTCAGTTTATGTTGAAATTATATATATATATTTTGTCTTGATAGTTGATGACAGCAGTTGTTGTAATCTTCCGTGTGACGAGTCAATTAGTGTAACTATGTATGAAATCCTCAAAAAGTGAAAAGCATGCAAAAAGGAAGATGTTCTTGCAAGATTAAGAGTTTATTGTGCAGTAGTAGTAGTAGTGTTCAGGTCTATGCAAAGCAAGGTGCAGCCATCACGCTCACAATATCATATGCTCTCTCTCCTAATTTGTGTTGTTAGTACACACTTCAATTATGCTAATTCAACGCTGTCACTGTATTATGGTCGTCCTTAACATTGACAATGCAGTGGTAGTAAGAAGCATGATCATTCAAATATTTTAGAATGACGTTTTCATTTATATACTGATTGTACAATTTAATATATATATATACCTACAAGGACATCACATGAGTAAAGATGAGTAAAAAGAATTAAAGAATAACCTTTTGAATCTTTGAGGCGAATATTCCATGAGTTTTTTTGCCATTTGAAAGGGGTTGCCATGTCACAGTTGGATGGCTTTCCTGTATTCTCTTTCTTTCAGTTTAGGCTTAAAGTACACAGGAGCAAATAAATTCAACCCAAGATGTCAAGTAGTTGAGGCGCCCCAGCAGAATACTTCATGACTTGCAGAAAGAGCAGCAGCAGGTTCCCACCGCCAACGGTAACAACTGTGAAAAAATCAATCCCTCTTGCCTTTCCCACCCAATGTTGCATGCATAAAGGATCAAGAGGCTACCCGCTGGTCTAGTGTGGTTTGCTCACATGCCCCATCTTGCAGGAGACTTTCAGAAGATGGTCATTCTTCAGCTTGACTTATGCTCATGCTGCCATTTCGTGACATCTGCACAGCCATCAACAACAATCCTCTTAAAATTGCCTTCACCTTCAATGTTGTTTACTCTCTTTCTTTTATTAAATCTCGTCAGGATGACAAACCTCACCTTTTTCATGCCTTGTCAGTTCGGGGAGCGAAATGGGGACAACCTGTGTGTTTACATTAGTGTGGCGC
The DNA here is from genome assembly GCF_059441095.1 of Idiotropiscis lumnitzeri. Taxonomy (NCBI): domain Eukaryota; kingdom Metazoa; phylum Chordata; class Actinopteri; order Syngnathiformes; family Syngnathidae; genus Idiotropiscis; species Idiotropiscis lumnitzeri. The sequence goes on along the minus strand of NC_142404.1, from coordinate 4,153,673 downwards.
TTCTTCCCCACTGTGGTATTGATGTGGCATTATGGGGCTCGGGGTTGAGGAAGCGCTGAGAGGTAGCCGGAGAGGACTAAAAATATGAGTTTCTAGAGAGCTTAATAGTTCTAAAGGTCTGTGGGAGTGCAGCATCCCCCCCTCTGTGTTATTTTTTCTGTCTCCCAGCTAATAAGATTTAACTTGATGAGTAGAATAGCAGAAGAAAAAGGGAAAGAGACAGAGGATGAGTTTGGGATGTTTTCAGTTTTTTGCAGTCAACAGCATCCCTAGTGGCCATTTCCAGAGTTGAACTCTGCAGCTCATCTGATAGTTTCAACAGAGGTTCTTTTCTTATGACATGAATGTTATGCACGGGCCACATGATGGGCCACAGTTACAGCAATTAGACAGCTTTGGTATTTCTTCATAGATGAATTTACATGTGTCTGGAAAATGAAAAGAAAAAATGTTGCAGCAGACAATATTGTTTTATTTGGTGTGTTTTTGGAATGTTTTATTGAGTTGCCACTGTTTCCGTCAGTATTACAGCCGACTCGCGCGGACCCAGTCTGTTCATCGTTGGCGATACCGTAACTTCTACATCACACACAAGCAGACAAAAAGCCAAATCAAGAAAAAAAAATATATACAGTATCAATGACACACAGTGTCATGATTGGTAAAATAAAAACAATATGGGCATCCTCAGTGATGTCTGTGGGACTGAAAGTGAGCCAACACTATTTAATTTTTGTTTTTTTTGGTAATTTGACTGCTCGTCAAGTGCGCGGCAGCTGTGTGTGATGTGTAGTACAGAAAAGTCCTTTATTGATGCCGTTTAGCTGTCGCCGACGACTCAGATGGACAATTGCTCACTGACGGACTCATCGGACTGAGGCCCTCCCTGTATTTCACGCTCATGCACACACACACACATTATAAATTAGCAGTATGACTTTAATGCGTTAGTTACAATGAATTAATTACAAATAAATTCATGCATTAAAAAAATGCATTCTACTCACAGTTTGCATTTCAAACAATGGAGAACAATTGTTCCATACATTCCAGAATGTTTGTCAGTGAGTGCACTCCAAGTTTTCACCTGTCTGATCAGTAAGAGTTCAAATAAGAGGACTAACCCAATTTCTATGACTAACAAGAGGCAAATTTTTGTAAAAAAAAAAAATACTACCTGACGGAAGCCTTGTTAAAAGCATGCTGTTGTGCAAATTGAGCAAAAAGGTGTCTAATCGTCCAGTTCCAAGGATATGAAAAATAGGAAGATACTAGTGATCTAACAATGTTTTTTTTGACCGATACAGTACATATCGATAGAAATAAGGCCAAACAACAATTCCAAACAAAGCAATATACTGCATTTTTTCTTTCTGTATAGTTTGATAAAGGTGATTTAGATGATATTTTGATGCAATATTTAGATACAGTAACAATGTTGTTTTCCCAACCAAATCATTTAGGACAATATTATTCTTAAAAAAAAAAAACAGACCTCAAATGGCCCTTTAACTATTGGTATCCTCTTTTCCGTTTGTGTTTTTACGGTGTTGTATTGAAATACAATTAAAGGCATTTTTCCAAAGTTAAAAGTATTCAAGTCTGTATCTATTATTTTATTCAGGCATCCTCTACAATCCATTAAAGCGAAAAATGCTTTGATTTTCAGGACAAAGAATGTTTGATATGATTACGCAAGACTAATTAATTAACAAAGTGGTAATCACATTTTTATTTTTTTTGGGCATTGTGGGGAGTGGGGATTTGTATTATCCGTATTATATAGGGGAAAAAAGTTTAGTCATCTCTTTGGACATGGACAAAACGAATCTATTCATAGCATAACTGGGTTCAGTCCAAGTACCACGAAAATAAAAACATTCCATTTTAATGTTTTTTGAACCATTTAAATGGATGCATGAGAGATGTTTTGGCGTATTAAGTATTAATATTGAAATTGTTGTGATGCCTCCATTTTATGTTTTAGTGGCTAGCCGCAAAGAGCTGCAATAACAGAAACAGATGGAAAAATAGAATACATTTGCAGGGAAAAGAGTCTGTAGTGATACTGTATGTGTTGGAAATGGAAGGACATACCCCAAAGTAGTTTGTACTATTTATGTTCCTCGGATAGCTGGTCATCCTGCTGGTTTCTATGGAGTAAACAAAGTGAAAAATAAAAGCTTGCTAAAAATACAATTGTAAAAAAAATAACTAAAATGTTCCATTTGTCTGATTGTAATGTTTAATTATTGATATACAGGAAATGGTGCCGAATTTGTAAGTCCTAATGCACAGAACTGTAAGCGGGTAGAGATAGAACAAATTGATTCTAAATCTGTAATGGTTGCAAATGTTTTTTTTTTCATTTAAACAAGTTCAGTTGAACGCACAGTCACATATGATATTCATATTTTATGACCCACAGATTTGCTAAAGTCTCATAAATTAGACAAAGAAAAAATATATTCATAAACACAGTGACACAGTACACGTATTTGTAGTTTTAAGATTTAAATAAAATGTGAAATAAAATACATACAATTTTTAACTGCATGTGCAACGGTGTATCCCAGTCATTCCTAAACTTTTCACGGACCATAATTTTTTTTTTTAAATGGCCAAAAAAGCAGCATTAACTTAAGGCTTAGTGGTGACATTTCATTGTCTCATTCAGGGTCTAAATAGTCCATAGGTGTAAATGTGAATGTGATGGGTTGGTTGTCTGTACTGCATATCAATCAAACTTAATTTATACAGCGCTTTCTAATATAGAAATGTAACTCAAAGTGCTTCTCATGAATTAAAATCAACAGGGACCCAAACACTGGCCACCAGCATGGAACTTCCATTACAGTGCAGCGGGACAAACAGCAACGTAGGAGGACCCCATGAGGCAGGACCACGGGCCATGGCCCACCAGAGCTCCCAGAGCAGAGTGCTCTCTCTGAGGAAACATTGAGCATAGCAAACTATGACGACAATAGTAAATGAACAATGAACTCATTAACATAACAGACAGACAGACATGGATTAAAATGATTTAAAGACAAAAAAACCGACCTAGCTGCATAAGAATAAAATACACTAAATAATAATAAAGGATTGGAAATAAAGCAAACGTTAAGACAAGTAAACACAATAAAAGCATATGATGGATAGTTGAAAACTAAATTAAAAAAGTGGGCCTTTAGCCTATTTTAGAAAACAAGTTCAGGGGCTCAGATAAGATTAACTCCAGCCCAAGGTTAACCCCGATGACTCTGCCTTCACTAACATCAACAAAAAAAATTGGGTTTCCAATTAATAACATATTAATTGGACATTGGTATGACTTTACACAATCAGTATTAGAACAAATGCTACTACGTTATAACTGCTAAATATACCGGCGGTAGTCAAACTGAACTATACATTCAATACATTTGAATAGTTTATTTCACTGGAATGTTGTTCAAGTGGTCCGGAAAATTGATTTATGGGGAGTGTTGGGAAGCTCATGCCCATTAATTGCAATCAATCACATTTTTTCTACCACTACTTTTGTGAAGCTTTTAACAGGTTTGCAATGCAAAATCTCCAAATATGAAGTGTATTTTAAATCAATGGGAGTTTTTCTTAGAAACAATTCTCAAAATGTATACAGTACATTTAGTTGTAAGCAACACACTCCAGCAATGTTGGTTTGCAAAGCCCAGTGGTAACTTAAACAGGGTGTTTTGTTCTGAAATGACATAATAAAGATGTACAGCTAATATCGTACAGTGTTAGAATTTAGCTTAGCAAGATATGCAAATTAATTTTTGAAGTAAATAAAACTGAGTTAAATTATTTAATTGCGTTAATTAAAAAAAATATCTTGATAACGCTTACATTTTGACAGCGCTAATATATATATATATATATATATATATATATATATATATATATATATATGATGAACAATATATTTGAAAAAATATTACAATATTTACATTGCATGTAGTTATGTTGCTAACTTGCAAGAGGTGTCCAACCGATCCTAAAAAGTTGACTCTGACTAGCTTTACCAAATGGAGAACGACAGAAAAAAAATCTGAAGTATGGCTTAAAAGGGAGAGTGACCTTACTCACTTTTCTTACATTAAAAAAAGTGAGTTTGTGAAGAGAAGTACTGAGAAGCAAAATTATATTCTGTTATTCTGATGTTTCAGCTGTTTGTTTCGCAAATACGTTCAATGTTTAAAATGGAAACAAAAAATGAACCAAAACATTGTCAATTTAACAGTGTCATTATCATTAAGAAACAAGGAATACATTTTTGAGGGTTTTGTCAGGATTTATCCCAGTCCACTGCTAACATTTATTTCCTCCAATCCGCACTGTACATCACAAATGCTGGTTGCTTACATGCTTCATTCACGGGCAGGCGGTGGGATTAGCTGGGGAGAAAATTAAGGGGAAAATCTGCCTTTAAACCCCTCCTTTTCTCCCATCTCACAATGGCTGCAATCCATAAACTTGTGCCAGCTGTTGCCTTGTGCTAAATCCTGCTTAAGAGAAACAGACCTAAAAAGCCCAATCAACAGAGTCACTCAACTGTGAGCTTGTTGTGCCACCATTTACTCTGGCTGTAGCTGCAACTGCAGTCTGATGCACATATTACAAATGACAAATTCTTATACCCGCACTCAAGGGAACAAGTAACATGCACTTATATATATATATATATATAAAGGGTTGATCACCCGTGAAATGTACTCACCCTGGACAGGTTGCGATCAACCATTGGGCACTTATTGAGACAGACAACAAATATTAATGACCGCAGTCTTAATATGGTAATGAATATTTTTCTTTTATTTGGGAAATGCCATATATTCATTTGCAATGTCAAAAAAGGAGGGGAGCGATATATACTTGCTTTTTTACAGGTCATACCAACATTTCGCTGTGACAACCTCTGATGCGACAAGCCGAAAGTCGCAATGCCATTTGCATGTGACAAAAGCTTTTCCAACTTTTCAAATGCGTGTGTTGCAGTTTGAGAATGCGGAGACAGACACGTCACGAGTTCAGTCAGAGGTTAGTGTGGCAGGAGGAGGGACATCCGTGGATGCCGACTGTTCCGTCTCCACCACATCATCGACACCTCCGATCTCAAATCTGCATCACCATCATTCAACTTTACATGAACCCAGACCAGTCTGATGATTTGACAGAAGGTCAGGAGGTTTTTAGGATCAGTTGTTTACGTTTTAATCCGCAACACAAACAGTCAATCAGAGAGCGCGTTGACCTGAAGTAATATTTTTTTTTTTACCATATTATTTATAGGAATTGTATGTATGCGTGTAGTACTTAGTAAGAGTATTAGTAAAACATTGGGTCTGAGTATTTAAATACAAAATATATGAATATATACTCTTCCATGGTCCACACGTAACAATTGTTTACGTATGGGTTATAATAAATACTGTTCAATTTTGAATCAAGTTAGCTTTAATTCAATAGATCTGTAAATATTCTGCATTTCATTACAATTTATACAAGTTGTATATCTATAGAAATGCATGTGTGTGAGTTTGAATTTATGCGCCATTGCACACTATATAGCCTGAACTTTATTCTCTTATACAGTCATCTGCTTGTTTGAATGTGTCCCATTTAATGTTAACATCAATATTGTTCAAGTCAATTTATTACAAAAATTGTTTTTGTAGTTGTGCTGTTTTAAATATCTATATAGCATTAATAATTGTATTCTCGCTTTCTTTCTTTCTCTGTGTTTCTTTCAAATCCACCCCTTACCATACTCCAATGGGATGATTCACCCATTTTCTCATTAAAAAATAAAATAAAATGCTGCAAATTAACACAAATGGCTGGTTACTCAGGGTTGCATCCGCCAGACTTTGAGAGTGGGACACTATAAATATTTATGAGATGTTTAATAAGCCTGCAACAACTATGCTGTTCTCAGACATGGGTCGGTTCAAACCTGGATTTAGCCAATTTGGAACATTGACCTCATCCAATCACATGGCCTGATCTTCTCATCTCGTAAAGATACGTGTGAGTTCATGTGGAGTTCATCATGGCGGCCATTGTGGCATTGGCGAATGAAAGTGGCCGAATGAGGGCTGTTTACTTCAAACGCGCCCTGCAGCCATGATGCAGCCTGTTGAGCTAAATGGTGTTATAAAGCAAATATCGAACTTCTCTGTCTGTTGTAAGGCTGTTTAATAAGTTAAGTCTTGAAGGATTTGTTCAAGGGCAGTCTCTGTATCCCTGCGGTTCAGCATGTTCAATATTAGATTCCGATTTCCCACCACATACCACCTGAAGCTAGAACTTGTGAACTAAAAGCGGGACAAACTAAATTATTATATTTTATACCTCCCCAAAGTATTAAAATGTATTATTAATACCTCAGAGACAGTTGCACCACATCTGGAACAGACAGGAAACGTTTCACCCTCTAATAACATCAAGCACGCACTGGAGAGCAATCACTAAACCAGGTCAGATATGTTTCAGCATGATTTTATCAGCTTTTTTCACTTTTCAGTTATTATTTGATCCAAATCCTGCATGAAGTTCAGCCATCCATTTTCTATCCCATATTCTTTTCAGGGAACACGGAAGCATGGGATACACCCTGGAATGATCGCCACTCGCAGGGCGTATTCACAACAGTCAAACAACTTTTACAACATTGACACACACATTCACACAGATGAGCAATTTAGAGTCTTAAATTCAACTATACTAGGTAGTTTTGAATGTGGAACCCAACACCCAGTGAAAAGTCATACAAGCATGGGAGAACAAGTAAGCGCCACGCAGAAAGGTCAGACCTGAGCTTCAATCCCCGAACCTTTGACTCTGAGGGAGACATGCCGGCGACAACCGTGCTATGCAGCTCAACAGCAAACCGTTCGTATAAAGCAAGGAAAAAGAAGTATATTTAAAAAGAGAGGGGTCGCAGTAAAAGCTAAGCCCTTACATATACTTTGGCCATCATGTGCTTTGCTGCACATATTATATATGTATATCTATATATATATTGATATATATATATATATATATAGGTGTGTGTGTGTGTATGTATTAATGTATATGTATATATTCATAGATTTACCACGCGGAGATATAAGCCTCTACAAAATAGTATATTAATAATATATTCATATTTCTATGTTTTGAACATTTACCAATATTCAACGAGCAGTCCACATTTGTGAAATTATTTTTGTATGATACATATGTATGATATGATATACAATATAGATAGATAGATAAAGAGTGTGTATTTTTTGCATTAGATCAAAAACTAAAAGTATTTCTGTTTGCATCAGCATACTGTATACACTGACTAGAATAATTATAAAGACAGTATTCCTAAAAATATTTCATTTTCAAAATGTAATAATATATAGAGATATTTTCTATAGAAGATACACTGCTGAAAATAATATTTCAAGTTGAATTGCACTCAGCCTAAAATTAGTAGTGTGTATCTATCTATCTATCCATCTCTCTCTCTCTCTCTCTATATATATATATATATATATATTACAAAATTTTGAAATTTTATATATATGTGTGCGTTTGTGGATCAGATCAACACCACAGAATACTGTATACACTGAATGTAATACTTGTGAAGACAATATACATAAGAAATATTGCATTTAAAAAATGTAACAATAATATGTGGATATTATCTATATGTTTTAAATTCTGTATTTCAAACAGTTCGCCACTGCTGAAAACAATATTAAAAAAGTTGAACTGCACTGAACCTTTTTCCGAGTAATATTAGTGTGCGTGTGTGTGTGTGTGTACTGTATATGCCGATGTTAAAACACAAAACCCTCAAAATTGAATATTTCATTCAAAACTCCAGTTTCTCCACTCCAGCTTGTGATCTGTATTTACATTTGGGGGAAAACATTTGTGACAATGAGACACATTGCTCTGGTGATTTAAGCCAAAGTACGGCTATTACTGCAATGCAATTTCATGGTATTATACTTAAATAAATGAAATGTTAAATACTACTAAGAATCTGATGACATGAATTAACTGTAAAAATAAATAAGTAAATCTGTGATTACAAATTTTTCATCCTTACTTGACTCTGCTATGGAAATAATGTAATTTGAACTGAATAAAGTTCTTTCTGTTTCTTACTTATAATTAAACCTAAAAAAAAACCTCATCCGAGATAAAAGAATCCACGAGTTTAATATAGTTTTGATTAGGCTAGCAAGTTGTTCACTATTGCGTATTATGCTTCGGTGGCTAAACTCAATAGTATCAATCAAGGGTCTATGTGCTATGTCATTAATGGACTCGGTCAATGGGCCTGAGTGGTACTTCATTACCATCCATTCTAAGCCTTCATCATATCTGTATCAAGCCGAGTTGACGAGGTCGGCGCAGCACCAAGCTGCTATGTAGGTTAACCCCAACAGCACTTTGATCCATGAGCGGGAATAAATAAAGTGTTTAGAGGGAGGTGAGTGCTCGGTCAGCTCGTCTGTGCGTATGAGTGTCACAGTTGTGTCACGCTGAAAGCAGGCATGAGGCTTTGGTTGAGGTAACATGGAGCAAGTGGGCCGCCTACAGGACAAATTGGCGATCATTAGAAAACCGCAAGCTGAACCCTAGCAACAAAAGTACCTCCAGCAAGGCCACACACCCACAGATTGGTCTAATTGACTGTCATCATTACTCTCAAAAGACACAGTTTGCATGTCACAACATGAACGAAATACCAAAATGTTTCCACTTATTTGCTTTCATAACAACTCAAACCGAGCGGTTTCAATTCACGCAGTGAGGCCACCATGTTCCCTTAATGAGTAGTTTTTTGGGCTAACTGGAAATAAATACAGTCATTTTGATAATCCAATCTTGATACATAGTCAAATTCTTTAAATATAAATTTTGATAATTGAGTTGAGCAGTCCTGAGATTAATTTAAATGCTGAAGTAGCCCAAAAATGTTAAGAGCAGCATTTGCGTGTGTTTAAAAAAAATAGATTACTCAAATAAATGCAATGTAACTGTGATTTAGTAAAAAATAAATATAAAAAATTAAACATGGTGAGAAATACAACTGAGTTGGATGAAAACCTCAGAAATAAATGTCCCCATGCCAAGACATTCTTGTTTCAACTTTGCTTTCCCAGCCACAATCATTTATTTATTTATTTTAACTTCTGCTTTGTCCAAGGTCAAGCCTATGGCAATCAGTCCCCTCCAAAAGTGCAGCACTTTTCAGAAGAGCATATGTCGCAATATTTTTTCGGCCCTGCATTTGAAGTATGGATTTTTGGCTGCAAAAGAAACGTAAGAGAAGCTCTCTGCCTTGAAATGAAATGCATGTACATGCCACGGTGACAAAGAATAACCTTTTTCCAAAAAGTTCCTTCTACTCTTATTGGAAAAAGTCCCAGTGCTGCAATGATACAAAAATATACAGGAAGTGAATTTGATTTGTGTGCATTGAGTGTGACGCTTAGTCTGTATCCGTTGAACGCGACTGTGATATTTCCAACAATTTCTGAGTTCTGTTGAACACGTCTTTCTCTCTCATGCTTTCGATAACCTCTCTGTGACCATCCACACTCACCCACTCCAACAACAGCAAGAACATTTCCACTCAGACAGAAAAGCACTCTTTCCCCAAATGTATTTCATATGTAGAACACTACTTTTTTTTCCTGGCAATAAAAGTTTGATTTAATGTGAAAAAAAGTACAAAAACAACCAACTAATATAAAAAGTGAGGACAGAATTTACGGCTTGGTCACCAGAATGTCAATGTTAATGTCTTGGCTTATAAATGACAAGGAAAAATATAGAAAAAATTATTTCATCGAGATTTGCTTTGCTTTGTTTTTTTTTTTTTTTTTTTGCTTAATATTTAAGAATTCTATTTGCAACCACTGTAACAATGTAAAAATAAAAAAATACTGTCAAAACATGGTAATGTAAATAAGAATTCTGAAATTACAAGATAAAAATAAGTTGTATGTTTTATATATTCTGTACAAAATGTGTATGTATTATATAATACATTTTTAAATAAAATGTCGATATCCATTATTGTGGATTTTCTTTCAATTGCATATATATATATAAATATATATATATATATATATATGTATGCAAATAAAAAAATATATAAAAAATATTTAAAATTTAAAAAATAATGTCTTGGATAAAAAACACAAACATACTACCGGTCCCTGGGTTTAAATGCATTTTAAGTTAAATTAAGTAACCGTAAAAAAATTAATTAAGTTTAATAACTGTAAATTGAATAATTGCTTAATTGTTTAAAATGTATATCTCATGTGTAAATTTTCATTCAGGATTACATTTATTTTTTAGGGTGATTTGTACAGCGCTTCTAAACTCTCAAATGAAAGAGTTATTTAAAATGCTTGAATTCTTGACACCAAAACCTTTTGGATGGTCTGAAGATATATCAGTGATGCAATATTCGCACGGATGAACCAGAAGGAGAGAAGAGAAGAGAGAGTGTCAATCTCGTTCTAATAACATCCTATAGCTGAGGGGCTATTGACACACATTGGCCTAGATACACCCAGATGCCTCGCTGTTGGTCCACATATGGTACTGTATGTACAGCTGAGCCCATGTATTGAGAGGAAGCCCAACAGTCAGTAGACTCCTGTTTAACATGAAGCATGACCCCAAAATGCACGAAAGTTGAGAGTCCGCAATCATATGGCAGTAATTTCTAATCTTGCTTGATGATAATTGCTACATTGACTTTTCCGAACACTTCCTGCACAAGGATCCTGTTCTGCTATAGCAAAATAACTTTTGCTATTTCACTACAATCTTTAGAATGAATGAACTAGAGAAAATGGTTGATGGAGGCGATGGAAAATGATGGCAACAAATTATTGCAACAAAATCCAACATTAAACTGTGATTTCCCACGCCAGTATTGTACATATTTGCATGGAATAGAATTGAATAGATGAAGCACTTTTTGTAAATACGAGGACTATGATCACGTATCATTATGTACGCACAACTAAAGCAGTGTCACAATACATACACTACGTCAGAACCATATCGGACATGTTTGCTTAAGATATATATTTACACATGAAGTATATTGTCTAAAAAAGTCAAAGTGGTTTTGTCTTAATTGTATACATGTATTTATTAATATTTAGCACTCATTTTTTAATGGACATTTGTGTGATTTGGATAGCATGTCAAAATATTGTTTTGTAGTTTTTCTGCATATTCTGTGCACTCACACGCACACCCGCATGCACACCCCCCCCACACACACACGCACACACAAAAACACATTCTGAGTCTTCAAGGACAGAAGCTTGTTATTGTTGTCCTCCGAAAATAATTAACCAAATCAAATTTACCTTATTATTACAGTCTGTACTTACTAAAATATATATTTGTCAGCCATAACATTTTATGACTATTCTTACAAGTGTACAATTACGTTAACAATAAATGCATACAAATATAAAATTTAAAAAAAAAATAAAAAAGCTTTTTGAGGAAGTTATAAGTAAATAAATTATTTTGGTTGGTATATATCTGTAGCGTTGTTAACTTTTGTATCGTTATAACAAAACCAATAAATTTTAATTTATTATTAAAGTATATATCGTTAGTTTTACACCACCAAAGAAGTTGAGTGAGTAATGTGATGAATGTGATAAGACAAGAGGCTAGAGGACAAACTGAGAAACGATAGTCAAAGTTTTTGTGAAGAAATAGGTCAACCAGTTCTAATGCGGATGAACTTTTGACCCAGATGAAGGAGAGCTACTGTTTCAGTAAAAACCGCCTTTTTTGCCTCTTGTTGATTTATTTCTCCTTTAAAATAAATATTTTCCAACAACTGTATTTATTACATTAATAAATTATAAGGAACTGCTTCAATAACAATAGTCACTAAATGTGGTTATGATAAAATATGGTAATTTTACTGGTGCAAGAGTATTGAACTTTTGCAATTACAGCTCAATCGCTTCATTGCCATAATTGTCATTTTCTCCCAAATGTTGTCCTGACTATTTTTTGGATTGTTTATCTCTTCTCTTTTCAGAACTGGTGACCTAATTTTTGCCCACAGCATTTCAATAATACCAAGCTGCTGCTCCATGTACACAATAAACAAGATGGCGGAACACAGTACCTTACATTTTGCTCATCTCTTCTGTCTTTGTGAGTCACATTGGTGGGGCTTTTTATAACAACCAGACATTAATCCACTGTTTCATGATCTTCAAAAATCCACGTAAGTTTGAAATGATCTATCTTCAAACAAATAAATGCAACCTAGCTGTTTGACATCAACTCAAGATTGTGTGTTTTGTCCCTGCTTAGTCTTTTTTCAGTGCTATTTCGGCCCTTGCTCTAGCCGCGCAGGAGCTCATAATATCAGATTGCAAAGCCAGTCTTGGCCAAATGTGAATTTTATACTCTAGTGAACACAGGCTTTACACTTTCATTAGCTCACATTCTCCTCAGCGGTGCAAATGCCTTGTCTGCGGTTGAAAGAGAGGGGGCTCTCACTGATGGGGTGGAGGATGTGGGTTTAGGGTATGATGAAGGAAAAATAAAAAAAAAACCTTCACCAAAGTAGAGTTCGGCCCGAGGCACGCAGAGCACTTTGGAGAAAAAACACAAAACAAAATGGGATTCATTGAGCACATATTGCTGATGTCCACACACGGTTAACGTACACAAACCACAGCAAGCCTTCTCAGTCGGATGAAATATGAAACAATTCACCCTCGGTGTCACAGTTTTTCTCACTAAACCTACCCTTTGACTATTTGTTAAAAAAAATAAATAAATAAAAGAAATAAATAAATTGTATATATATATATATATATATATGTGTGTTTTTTTTAACAAATGTAATAAAAAATCCATAGTTAATTGCAATCAATCACATTTTTTCTACTACTATTTTTGTGAAGCTTTTAACAGGTTTGCAATTAATGCAAAATCACCAAATATGAAATGTATTTTAAATCAAAGACTGTTCTGATATCTTTCGTTGATCCTTCAATATGATCTAAATTGAGTCATCTTTACGGGAATGTTTCTTAGAAACAATTCTCAAAACTTAGACAGTACATTTAGTTGTAAACACCACACTCCAGCAGTGTTGGTATGCAAGGCCCAGCGGTTACTTAAACAGGGTGTTTTGCTCTGAGATGATGTGATAAAGATGTACAGCTAATATGGTACAGTGTTTGAATTTGGCTTTGCAAGATATGCAAATGAATTTTTCAAGTAAATAAAACTGAGGTAACTGAGTTAAATTATTTAATCGCGTTAATTTAAAGAAAAATTATCTTGAGATAACGCTTACATTTTAAAGAGAAGAAAGAAAAACATTAAGTCTCTCAATGTGATGTTTTGCATCGCAGTTTGATTCAAAATTTGCAATTTGCGCCTCAACACAGCACATGAAATAGCGAAACTGAGAATCACAGATTTAGGTTTTTCCATGAATTGAACCAGGTCGCATGCAAAGGGCTTACTCTGGTTACTCGTGCAGCTAAATACATTGTGGACTCGCTTCTGAGTCGGTAATCAACCACTCTTTGTTGGCGAAGAAAATACATTTCTGACAATATTGTTCTCACAAATGGACTGTGAGGAAAGACGACAAATTAATTTGAATTGCTCAGCAAGCCTTAGACTGGCACATAATTGTTTTAGACTGGAATTATGGGCTTGGGTGATCGAGTACACTTCACAGAAGTCTGGATGGAACCGCTTTTTTGTGGCGCGGATCCAACTTTTAAACAAAGAAATAGCAGGAAAATTATTGCGTGTCTGGACTCTGGAGAGGAAATCATACTTAAACAGAACCATAAACCAGAAATTATTTAAATTCCATTACGGCGTACGTCAGTGGAATATAGCTGTAACCTGAGAGTTAATTAATTAATGGTAATATAGTATAAGATATTTTTATTATCAGTATTGTGTATCTATCTATATATCTATCTATCTATCTATATATATATATATATATATAGTTTTTTTTTTTACAATAGATCCTGTTCTCAAAATTGCATTAGAGTAGATTTTTTTTAAATTTTATTTTATTTTTATTTTTTTGGGGGGGTGAATTTAAGCTTCAATTTAAAATGAAATGTATATTTTGGTTTGTAGTCTCCTCATTGAAAATGTTTCTAGACAAAAAAAATACTCGTAACACAATGTGACTTTAACAAATGAAAACAGTTGATTATCTCTAATCTCGTTGCACACTTGAGTACAATGACAATAAAGGGATTTCTATTCTATTCTATTCTATATCATAAAATATTTTTTTCCGGATCATAGTTTGAAACTAACTATGGCAAGCTTAAAGCATTGACACAGTGAAGAAAATTTCTTGCCAGGCAGCAATTATGCAATGCTGTTTTAATATCAGTCCAGTACGGGAATGACATGCTTCACGAAAACTGCAACGCCTAAGTTGTTTTAACGCGGATAGCCTCACGTCTATTCGATTGATACCTTAAACGAAATAGTATAGATACTGTATATCCATGGCCCATTAATTTCCCCTCAGATCCAACAATTCAAATTGAGAGAAAACTTCTACTTGACACAGATGTCTTTTTCAATTATATTAATCACATTCTTTAATACCCAAATTATCATTTTTCTGGGCCTTTGCGTGTTCAGAAGGAGAAAGTGGATGTAAAAGAGGCATGCATAAATGGTGACTGGCGAGTGCAGAGAGGAGAACGAGAATCATTTGTGTCAGTGCTCCCTGTGAGAGATGAAAGCAAATGCTGCCTGTGTCTTAATCTATTAAGCTAACGAGTGGAGTTTGGCCAAACTCCATGCGATCCGCTTCTCCCTGCCAGACATACATGGATGGCTGCATAGAAAATAGCAACTCGCAAAAAGCTGTCCTCACCTGATAGATTTAGGTTTCAGCTAGGACTCTGCGGGTCTATTGTGTTTAATTTGTGTGGAAAATTCAGCCTACTGAATTATTATTCCTCTTACTACTTTTATTATTATTACTCATTATCTGCTGCAGTGACTCCTCTAAAAAGAAAGTCCCCATAGGCTTTTTAGTGCTTGACCTCTGCATACCTGATTTGGAACGGAAAAGTAGCATTGGGACGCAAAATATCTGTAGACACTGGGGGCGACGTAATGTGTGTTTTTTTTTTTTTTTTTAAAGGTTTGTTTCTTTGGACTTTTTTTATGTATAGTAAAGACAAGCGAGTTCATGTAGAGGGCAGAGATTGCTGATTTGAATGGAGCGAAAATGGAAACATCTTCAGGGCACTCTATGACCTGTCAGCCTCATTTTTGCTCGAGTGCATCCGATGTGTGTGACCATGCTATTCTTTCCCTCCAATTTATCGTTTTTCACAATCTCCGCCCCTCGTTCCAAGTCCTGCCAGGTCAGGTTTGGTCCACGGAGACACCTTCAGCCGCTTCTCTACTTCCCAAGCGCACACATTATTTGTCAATTGCTGAGAGCAAATTTGCTCTTAAAACTAATGGCCTGTTAAGTGAAACAGACCTGATTACTGCCTGACAGAAGGAATTAAGGCCATACGGCGCCAAAGGAGTGGGCTAGCATTCACGACTGTGAATAACCGCGTTAATTTAATATGTTACGCACACAGTAATATGCAATTGTTTTTTTTCCAAACAAGTGACTTAAATAAAAAAATTAATTAAATCAGCCAATTAAGTAAGAACTATCTGACTATAGTGTTACAATAGGAAAAACATACCTTATATAGTTCTTATTGCCTAAGAAATATTATTGGGCTTAAGCTGTTAAGAACAACTTTGACATGTACTTAATACTCAATATGAGCCAGTTAAATGCAGAACATCAATCATTGTTATTTTTGTAATAATAATAAGAAAAATAATAACACAACTTTTAGAATAATAATAATAATGATGATGATGATAATAATAATAAGTGTAGCAATAATACCCACTTTTTGACTGATATTAAACTGCGGCAATTAGGAACATAAATATAGCAAAGAGCTACAAAAAGGAAAATTGCAAATTGGAGGGACAGTTATGTTACAAACAGAATAGAATAAAGTTCTACTCTGACATAATTTACAGAACATTTAATGGAATATTAATACAATACAATACAACTGTATGTGTATAGTGTATTTCCTAAGAGTTGCAGCGGTAACTAAGCGTTTTACACATAGTAAAACACAAAATAGCAATAATTCAATAAATTGCTGCCTTGGTGTGTTTGGATGCATAAATTAATTTTCCCAAAGTGAAAATTTTTCAATAATAATATATGAATGAAACTGTTGAATAATAATGTAATTCTGATGTTAACATAATTTTGGCATGATTCATTTGTCATTAATAGTGATAATTGTAAGTTAGTAAACATTTCCCCATTGTTGAAAATCTTGGCTGCCTCATCATTTTCTATTGATTGAAGCCTTTTGTACTTCATTGCTCTAGTTAGGAACTGTCTCCTTTGGGGAACTCATAAAATGATGCCTGTCTGTCAAACCTGACACACCATATTTTAAAAATGTTTTAATTAAACATGCCATTCATCTATTTCTGTGAAACCCATTGCTTGATTTCTTCAAAAATCTAATGGCATCAAAAATACTTTGCTGTGCTGAAACCTCGTACTCACACAACTTTTACAAATAAGGTTCTGTATCAGTAAATAATTTCTACATCTTAGTTGTTTTATTTAATGTATGAATAGACACTGTATTTGGCAGGGAATTTGTACAAATTAGCACAATAATACACAAATTATTATTATTATTATTACTAAACTGCATATTCTGATACAAAGAATATTGGAAACAGCTTCCAGTATATGCAGTTTAGTTCTCCACTGCGACAAACAAAAACCCCAAAACAAACCTCTTTCAAAACTGAATCTCATCATCTTTGAAAGTAAAAATTTTTGATATGGCTCTTATATTGTATATCACTTCTGGGTGTCCCATAGAATTGTACCCAGACAAAAGCAGCCGCTAACTAATTGTTTTGTTTTTACTTTGCAGATTAAATTGTAATTAATGAGCTAGACTTAACTTTATAGAAAGGAAATTGTGGCAGTGAAAAAAAAACAATGCAATAATGTTTGTAAATTCATTACATATTGAAAATTAAATGAATTTTAATAAATACCGACTAATACTTATTTAGTCTACATACTTTTTTCAGGAGGACACGTACACAAATACACACACACACGCCCCCCCCCCCCCCGCCTCCCCACACACACGCACGCACACAATGGGAGTAATACACGAAAAGCACATAGAGTTTTAAAATCAGATCATAAATAATGCCTGTAGAAAAATTAATTATCCTGAATACTTATAGCAGATAAAAATATTGTTATTGATAAAATAACATGTAGCAAATTAATTTAATCTTTTTTTTTTTTTAATGCATGTTTGTGGTAAACTAGTGGACAAAATTCATGACCCAATAAATAAATAAACTACATGAAACAAATACTGTAAATGTATTAAGAATAATTCCCATACTATGTTCATTAGTGCTACAGAAGATATAGAAATATTAAATGTTGTAAAAACAAAAAAAGTACACTGACTATTTTAAGATTTATAAATTAATTAAAAAATATATTCTATCATACGTAGTGTAACCGTTCACATACATTTGTAACTTGTCCTTCAAAACTGGTATCTTCCCATCGAACATTGAAACAGCAAAAGTTATCCCAATCTATAAAAGAGGAGATAAACATTTATTCCCAAACGACAGACCAATATCGTTATTGCCACAGTCGTCAAAAATTCTAGGAAAAAAATTCACACAGACTTGACAATGAAAAACATCCAACGCAATGGTAGTAATGGAAGAAATTGCAACTAGTATAGACAGCAAAGAATCTAGTGTTGGGATTTTCACCAATTTAGAAATAGCTTTGAATGCTTTGGATCATAATATATAAATGGAAAAATTTGAGAGATGTTGTATAAGCGGTTTGGCATATAAATGGATAAAAAGTTATCTTGATGATTGAAACCAATATGTGCACTTAAACAACGTAAAATCGAACCATTTGAAGATAACTTCGAAGGGTTCGCCAAGGGTCTGTACTCGGTCCTAAATTATTTATACTATATATCAATGATATCTGCTGTTTCTATTAAGTACTTCAGGAGGTTCTACATTGTCCCGACTTTAGGATGAGTCTTGTAAACCATTTTGTCTCCAGCCCCATAATGGCGTCAAACTATGGTCCCCATGGGCCACTTTCCTGCATGTTGTCCTTCTCTACCTGCGGCAACACACCTGATTCAAATGATCAGGATCGTTATCATCGTTACATCACCAGCGTAGGAACAGAGCTCGTTCATAATCCAATGACCTCCTCTATTTGCTGATGACCCATAACATTGTTCTTTAATTTTGTAAAAGAACTGTTTCGATACAAATAAATTGTCTTTGAATTAAATAAGTTTATAATCTTTGGCACTACTCAAATTAACCATCAAGTAAGAATCATTGTTGAATTTGAGAAAATGAAATTAATTACATTACTTTCCTTTGTAATTAATTAAAAACTATGGTAGAACTCTAAAAAAGAAAATGTTGAAATTAAAATATCCAAAACTATAGGTATTCTTATAAAACCAAAGAGCTCCTAAATAAAACTCATCATAATACACATTATACTGTTCATTATTACTGCCATTCGCATCCTATTGTGGAGAACTTAGGTAATAAATAAATAACAAATACGTAGTCTATCTAAAAGCTACAAAAAAGGAGCTATACAAATTATCAACCATTCAAATTATGTTGAAGAAACCAATTCATTATTTATCAAATTGAAAACTCGCAAATTCTAAGATTTAGTCAAATCAACTTTGCCACAGTATCCAGAAGCTGTTCAAGGTTAGAGAGGGTTGCTGTCATTACTTAAGGGGCACAAATGACTTTAAAAAATTCAAAATAGGAACTAACAGAAAGCAACTAAACTAACTAAAGCAAATGTGTCTGTTAAAGGAGAAGTCAACCCCACAAACCTTTGCAATATGTTCTATGCAGCCCCACACTATTGATTTATTTTTGTTATTATTATTGTAAAGAAAAATATTGAGTTGACTTTACCTTGAAACGTATGAATTTATGGAGTAATTATGTCAATTAATATTTCTTCTTTAAACGACCTTGCCTAAGCGTACACTTCTGAGCTCCTCCACCCTTACGCACCTGCCCGGTGCTTCAGGTTTGCGGACGAGACGCTACTGGAGGTGCCGAGGACTAAGCGCAGCCTCAGAGGGGATTGAGCCTTTTCTGTTGCCCGGCTTCTTTGGGATCCTTTTTGGAATAAAAATATGCTACTCGCGTAATAATTTGAAATGTGAACAAGAGGTAGGACTAGACAAGTATTATACTTCTTCCTACTACTTTTGAGCATGTAAAACCGAATTGATCTATGATATCTACTGATGATTTATCTTTCCTTCTTCAATTTAAAATTTTTATCTCGTAATGTGTTTATATATGTAAGACCTGCAGCTTCATTTACTAATGTGTGAGCCTGTATGTGTGTGCATGTCTACACGGTATGTAAAAAATGATATTCTACATTATTCATCACATTCAGATAGATCTTATAGCAGATATTCTCAGAACATTGCATGGAAATATTTCAAACAATTGTTTATGGAAATCATATTTAAGAAATGTTGTTTTGTTTTTTTAACAGTAGGGGCTAATTTCGCATTTTTTACCTCCATAATTTTTTTTCTCATAACACAATGTCTGGAAATCCATTAATCAAAAGGGAAACATTTCAATATTGAATGTTCATAATCTTGGTGTACATGAGTGTGGACACTACACTACTTTTATAATATAAGTATATACATTAATATATGTATACAATACAAAACGTGGACTACAAATTAAAAAAAAAACTAATTTCAGAAATCAATGTTCTTTTTTTCTGATACTTTTCTAATCAAACCTATTATATATGGCACCACATAACTATAACAATTCCAATAACTTTATTATTATTATTATGTTTTTGTACTTAAATTAATTTATCAGCGTAAAAATGCAGTTTTATTTTACTTAGTATGTACAAATAACCCTCCACCCCAAAAACTGAAGCTTGCATGGGCTAAATCTCATTTCCATTTCACTGTCTGTAATGTGGACAATTAACCATTTTTATTTAACTTTTGCTTGTCCTGGTAAGGCAATCGAAGAAGGATTTTTAATTTACCATGTCATCACTGCTGCAGACAGCAGGGTAAAAAATAGTTAATAAAAAAAAGAAACTGTACAATGTGATACATATTAGCGTTAAAATTAGTAAATTTTTGACTGTGTCAACAGTTTTAATTCTTTTCAGGGACCATTGTGGTCTTTTTTTTCTTTTTTAAATTTTCAGCAATTTTGCCAACTTTTCTGTCCACATGGGTTACATTCTTAAAAACTATGCGTTTTGGCTAATTTCAGGAAAGAAAAGGTTGAAAATAATTCCAATGTCCATACTTGAACATGTTGAAACAACATTACATATGGAATGTATGCATGTGTTTGATGTATTTTTTTTATCAGACAATATGCCAATTATTTTAAAACCTAGTGCTACGCCTTTTTTAGATTGACAATGATCCTTATGAGAGTAACATAAAGTTGGCATGCTTCCTGAGCAGCGTAGTGTTATTGTGTGTCTGTGTGCAGATTGGGTTCCAGCTGGGCGGATGGTTGCAGCCCTGTAGGTGGAATAGTGACAAATTCAAGAGTTGAGTTCAGGGTCACATGTTGTCACTTCCCATCCATCAGCTCGCTCTCACCCTGAATGGTAAGAGGGAGGGGTGCTCCCCCAAAAGGGCAAGGGGATCGAAGGTGGGATGAGGTTGGCAGGGAGACAGTCATGTGATCTGGCACGCCCATGCTGACCTTGGAGATCTACAGGCGTTGAAGTGGAAGAAATGTGACTTTGTCTTGGCTTAAAGAACAAATATCATCAACGTTGTGCCGACCTGTTCAACAAATTCTCACGATAGACAAACCCTTTCAATGTATACAGAAATGTTGATTCCGATGCAAGTATGTACATGTTTAAGTGTTTGTCGAACACAGGCAAAACTGTATTTTAAGATATAGTATTATGATGTTAGTTCTCATCTGAGAAATTGAAGATGATGTAAAGTGAATGAGCAAATACATTTTATTTAATTTTTTTATTTTTGGGAGGCGAGCATTAATAACTGTCAGCTTTGGTTAGGCGCTCATGTTTCTGCCTGAAGGTTTTTCTGAAACCTAGATGATAGGTAAAAATGATGATAAAATGATAATACATGAAGGAGCACAATTCAGTCAGTGGGGTCAGTGACTGCCATATGTAAGGTTGGGAGGTGGTGAGTGGTGAAAATGTAGCAGGGCCAAGGCATCTGCACAAGTGCCCAACCAAACAAAAAGTAGAATGTAAAATCTAAATTTCCAGAAGGCAAATCCTCCACTCTCAGTCTGTTACATTGTTTATTTTATGCTACACCTCACAGGAAACCAGAAACAAACACAAGCAGACAAGTCAGAGTGATGGGGTAGTGTAATGGGGCTGTGCCCCGAAGCCCAAGCTGCAAAATATCACAAAATTGGCGGAACTTGTTCGCAGTGTAGCAGAGAAAAATTGTTAACAGAGAGAGACCGCCAACTCTTCTCTCCAGCATTTGCAAGGTCTTGGATTCGATGAGTTGCACCTTTCTGTATGGCTGTGGCGAGTGTGTAGGCATCACTTCATACACAAGACTCTTGGAGTACAAAGTCAAAGCATGAGCGGTGGAACTTCTAGCCGTACAAATAGCCATGCTTGCTCTGTCAGATTGCAGTGCTTGAATTTTTCCTATACTGCATTTGCTGTTTTTGTTAAATTTCTTACTAAATGTAATTTACATTGAATAGAATTTATGTCCATCAGAACTCCGAATAGAATCTGTTATATTTTGGTCATTAGATAAAGAGCATTTCATTTGAGAAATTTGAAAAAAAAAGTGTAGTTCAACAAAAACACTATAATGCAGTTATAGTTTCTCTCTTTATCTCATCCCAGTTTGGAAGTGTGCTGCTGTCTTCCAAGTTGTTCTTTTGTACCTGGAGCATAAAAAGCTTCAACAGTAGTTTATGTAGATGGGATGCGTTGGTGTCTGACGGTTATTAGGGGCGGAGCAGTTTCTCTGCAAAGAATTGCATTGACCTAAACATATACGAAAACTCACCAAACTTTAAACTGATAAAGAATTTCTTATTTTAAAGTTGTTGGAAACCATTACAGAAAAATGGGTCTGTAGCACCCCCTACAGAAGTTTAATGGAGCTTTATGCCAGGTATGTTTATGACCTAGTTCTATTTAAAATTCTGAGGCAAGTGGAGCAACCTCAGCCATACTAAAACGTGTTTGATAGCCAAAATATAAAATGATGAGCATTTGAATGTAAAATTATTGCACATTTAGCGGCACGGTGGCCGCAGTGTTGATTTTCAGAAATCAGAAATCCCTTTACTGTCATTGTACAGTGTGCAACGAGATTAGAGAGCTCCCCTCTCCAGTGCAATACAACAATAATTTAATTAAATCTATAAATTTTGGCAGGCATTTTAGATTTACACTTAGTCTTTTGGACAAAAATGCTTATTAGTAGTGCTCTCAAAACTAAAGCGTTAACTCGAGATTATTATTCTTTTTTAAATATTAACACGATTAAATATTTAAATTCAATTAACTCAGTTTTATTTACTTCACACATAATTTGCATATCTTGCAAAGCCAAATTCAAACAATGTACCATATTAACTGTACATCTTTAGCACATCATCTCAGAACAAAACAAGCTACTTAAGTTACAGCGTGGCCTTGCAAACCAACATTGCTGGAGTGTGGTGCTTACAACTAATTGTACTGTATACATTTTGAGAACAGTTTAAGAAAAAGAATCCTGTGAAAATTACTTCATTTAGATTGTATTCAAGGATCAAATTAAGCTATTAGAACAGTCTTTGATTTAAAATATACTTCATATTTGGTGATTTTACATCAATTACGATATATTATTCAAGTAATCACCTGCTAAAAGTTTCACAAAAAATAGTAGTAGAAAAAATTTGATTAATCGCAATTAATTACAGAATTTTTTGCATTAATTAGTTAAAAAAATGTAATCGCTTGAAAGCACTACTTATTCATTTTCGTCACATTATGTCATTCCTGTTCGTGATAGTTTTAGGCTAGTTTTAGTCGAAAAAAAACTCAAAAAGGAAACCAATAAATTCAAGCAATGGATAAAAGACGCAATCGAAATAACAAGACGGAACCATCAATAGAGGTATACATGCTCCCTCACTCCTGGGACAGCATTCTGTGGTGGCGGGACGGAGCGCAGTTTTGGTGGTGTTGGGGAGCTTTAATTTGAAGGTTCCTCGACACATCACTTGGAAGTACGACGGCTCTGACGAAGGTGGAAGCGACTGCCAACAGTCAGCAAGGTGAGAGTTTTTTGCTCTCCACAAGAAAAAAATTTTTTTGTCTGAAAAAACGAAAACTTGAAACCTATTGAAGAAGGACAAAAGTTGAACGCCATGATGCCCAAAATATAACTCTGCCACCTTATTGCCAGTGATGCCTCTTGTTATTTCCAAATGAGGACTAAGACTAAAGTCCCTTATCCAAGTCACTGTATTTGTTTTGTTCTTCTGCTTTCGTCAATGATCGAATGGGTGGAAAATTAATAGTGTTGTAGCTGGGCCCGTGTTGGGCTTCAGTAAAGTTTAGAACAGGGGTGGGCAAACTTTTTCATTGACGGGCCACAATGGGTTCTAAAATTTGATGGATGGAGTGTTTTGGTAACCTCACCTCATCTGAGAAAAAAAATACATTTAATTTTAAATGAAAGTGAACAAAAGCATGAGAACGAAATATAAGTCTTTGACACACCACAGCATTTAGAAAATAAAACATTAGCAAGGTTTATTCGTTTAATTTTTTTCAAGTTCGGCAGACCGGATTAAAACATTGAATGGGCCGCATGTGGTCCCCGGGCCGTAGTTTGCTCACGTCTGGTTTAGAAGATAGTTTCTTAATTTCAATGTCAATGTTTGAGATAAATTACATTATATTGTGAAAGTTAATGAATAAGGTGGCTCAAATCAAAATAAAACAGACAAAATACACCGTACACGCTAAAATGTAAAGTGGTTCATTCCACCAAGTAGTACTTGCAGGTAACTATTCGATTCATTCCTAGCTCCACGGTCTTAGAGACAGGAGAGGGAAAGAAAGCTAAAAGTAGGCAGAAAGAAAATTACAAAGTTTTTTGAATGATTGATGAAACACTATGGTTTCAATCAGACCTCTCAAGTTTCATGAAAATTCATTGTGATGGTGTGTGTGACGAGGAGCAGCTAATTTTAGCCACTGCCACTGTTCAGTGCAGTGAATACTACCATTATGCTGTTTTACAAGCTATAAGTCACACAGAGACAGTGAACAACGTGACAGCTACACTAGTTGGACCCTATATTCGTGCCCAAATCTAGCGTAAAGTGCAGTCTAACGGTATGCAGGGGTGAAGTTTCCTTTCTTTTGGTATTTTATATGTGTCCGCAGTTAGCAATTGGCTTTTGCCCCATAGTGAGCGTGAACACAGCTAACTTGATTCCCTGGCCAATTGAAGCAGCTGATCTCATTCACAATTAACTCAGCACAGGTAAGCACTATGCAGCAGAAGGCTAGTGGACTTGCTCACTGGAGCCCGTGCAGGAGATTGGGGCACACATAGTATGTTTAGAAGGAACTGCAAGATCTACACTTGCGAATTAAGTAAAAATGAACTTGGAAACCTCCTTCTATAACAATTGTGCGTGTATGTGACAACCCCTCTTGCCACACACAAACATCAGGTGTGCCGTGGTCAGTGGTGGTACCTTTAAAAATATAGGAATCCATTTATTATCTCTTCCGCTCTTCTTTGGTTTCATATGTCCACGTGCTGGATCTGCCAATCTCAGCTGTCTTTGGGCAGTAGGCGGTGTACACCCTGAACTGGTCGACAACCAATCGCAGGGCACACAAAGATGAACAACCATCTGCACACACATGCAGGGAAAATTTAGTGTGTTCAATCAACTTACCATGCATGCTTTTGGAATGTGGGAGGAAGATGTTATCTGTGTAACTAATAAAGTAACTTGGCGGATCCAGCATCCATGGATTCTTGGGGCTCCAGAGACACTAACACTCCCAAATTGTAGGCTCCCCAATACTCACTGTTCGCTCCCGGATTTTTTTTTTTTTTTCTAAAACACTTTCTCATGATATTGATTGAGAAACCACGTCCAAAGTTTTGACTGGTGGTGCATTTACAGTTGCAAGAAAGAGTATGCAAACCAAGGGTTTTCGCATAAATTGGCCCATAAAATATGATCTGATCCTCATCTACAACACAAAAACACAATTTTCTTAAACAATGTAACACAATATCTTTTCATGTGTTTTTTTTTCTTCCTGAAAATAACGTCACAGTACTAGTCCTTTGGCAGCAGAAGGCTCAACAAAATGTTTCCTGCAAATGAAACCTGCAAACAGCCAAGGATTTGTGGCTGTTCCTCTCTACAAAACTGATTCAGTTCAGCAATTTTTATGAGATGGCTGGTGTGAATTGTGCTTTACAGCTCCTGCCGCAGATTGCCAGTCAAGTTGAGGTCAACACTGTGACTGGACCACTCCAGAAAGCATTTTTTCCCCTGTTAAGGTTGAAAGTCCTCTGCCAAATATTTTGACAATTCGGGGAATTTTTTTTTTCCATCGATGATAAGGCAACGTGTCCAGGCCCTGAGGAAGAAAAGTTGCCCCAATACACAATGCCTTGTCTACCATTTGGGATGAAGTTTTGCCGGTTACGTTCCCATGCTCGTAAACAACTTAACTTTGGTTTCATATGTCCACACAATAGTTTGCCACTAATGGAACACCAAGGTGCTCTTTAGCAAGCTGTATTAATGTTTTGTTTTTTGTTTTTTTGACAGAAGTGGACTCTGTGTGTCGATCAATGATCTACTCTTGGATAATGTTTTACTAATAGATTTGTCAACAGAGATGTCAGCAAGTTGCAGATATTTTCTTTAACGAACATGATTTTTCTTCACCTCCTTAAGTATTCTATCTATCCATCCACTTCTGCTCACCTTTCTCACTCTGCAATATAAAAGGGTTGAATAAAAAAAAGTCAGGCTACATTTTCACATGTCTGATGGAGTTGGTTGCAATGCATCTCAAGTCGCTACCTTTCAACTATTATCTGTCACTACATTTGATGGGAGTTTACAGAAATCAAAGAGTAAGAGCTCTTCTACTGGGCTAAAAGTGAGTCCGTAACAAGATGAAAGCACTCTTGGGGGGGGGGGGGGGGGGTATGTGCACTTAGAATGTGACATTTGGAGGTTGCAATTAATGTTTGCAGACTTTTCTAGAGTAAAAAAAAGGGCTAGCATCAGGCTGTGAGAATCTACAACCTGTATGCAACAATAGAAGACTGCAGAAATTAAAGCAGGTGAGCAATATTATTTTGCAAGCAAAATTATTTTGCAGAGGCCTGCTAGAGGCAGGACTATGTGACATTTGTCTAATTAGATTGTGCTTCTGGGGATGAATCAGACGTTACCATCATAGTTATTACATTAGTAAAAACAACCATCATTAGAGAATACGTTGCATTCTCCGCAATCTGTCATTTGATGTTTATTTTTAAAGCTCTCTCTTGCTTCAGAGGACACTGTCACTGAACATCTCCCAAAGTTCAAAATGAGGGCTTTTTAAGCTAATCAGTTTGCAACATTTTTCCCAAATGAGGTATGCAGACAAAGCTGTGTGACATTCCTTTCGGCAAAGCTGCTGTGAAAGAGTGGGCTTTGTCAAAACCGTCTAAAAACATGCAAGTATTCTTTGTACCTTTCCAAATGTCATGGGTTCAAAGAATGTAGATCAGATTGTCAAAAGAATACACACACACACACAATGTTGTGCTACAGCATTCATAATAAATATAAATTAAGATACAAAGCCAACATAGAGAAAAGGGCGATTGTGACAAACATTTGATTGGGCCATCAATTAATAAATAAAAATAATAACAGTGAAGTACGAGATTTGAAAGTACAACTGAATCATTGTACTGAGGTGACAAGATATTGGCTGAAATTGCTTCCACCGTAGCGAAGAAAATGAGTGGAATAATGACAGGTAGATGGTTTTAGCAGGTAAGCTTTTTTAGAATTTTGAAAGATACTTCCCATCATCACTCCTCAAAATTGACCACAATTCTCTGAGGATTATAGAGGGGTTTGACCTTTGAGCTAAAAAAAACCCATAAAACATAAGCACAATCCCATGTGTTTGACCATAGCAGTAGGCTGTGATGACTTTTCATTGTAAACGCCGGCACGTGTAAATATTTCGATTGGTTTACATGACTATAATTTTTTAGTGGACTTTGACAATCGGTAGCGATGGAGGAGTATACGAATTTTTTTAAACTAATTAATCACAAAAAATTTTTCAACTACTATTTTTTGATTAATTGGTTAAAAAAAACTCGAAATCACTTGGTAGCACTCATATATATATATATATATATATATATATAAATAAACATTCACACAGGCTGGAAAATGATTACAACAAATTTTAATTGAGTTAATCTCAGTTTAAAATTGCATTCATCGTAATTAATTGCAATTCAAACTCTCTCCAAAATATGCCATATTTTATACATACATATATACAACAAACATGCTATGCAATGAGATAGTAATTTAAATTTGAATAACTGCGGTGGAACTGGAATTCCTTCTCACCATGAGTGCAATCACTACCTGTGTGTTTTTTGGTCCATTTGTACTCTTTTTTTTTTTTTTTTATTTGAATTCCTCACCCAGAAGGCCAACCTGCTTTTCTTTCATGTTCACATTTACACATGGATGTGTCCGCTAGGGCTGAACAATTTTCAGAAAAAAATGTATTGCAATGATTTAAATTTTATTTGCATTTTCCTCACAATGTCCAGTCACATTTACCAACATGCAGTGACAGGCAATGTATTTCTCATCTTGGCCTTTGTACTAATGCACATTTTCTTTGTCCATAAATGTAAACATATGTCAAGAAAAACATAGTCCTTTAACAAAGCTAAATTGATTACAAACATAATTTACAGACCTTTTATTGCATTTCAAAACTCAGTACTCGGGATGCAAAATAGTGCAATTATTGATGAGATTGTAAATATTTAATACACGTTTGACATCGAACCTCTTCTTCATGATGACGTCAGCCGTTTTCATGTTCTGGTCTGAGAGCGACTTTTAAATGGCTAATGTAGGCGTCATCTTTTATGTCTAGATATGTATTTATGGTTATACAACACTTCTGTTCATATTTGTTGGCTCTCTGCCCAAACATGGTTCTAGTCAAACTTCTGTCAAAAGTCAAGTGCACTTACGTATAGTAAAAGGCAGACGTACGCGATGGCGTACATGATCTATGATTAGCCACACTCTCCATCTCGGCAAACGATAGCATACTATCCTATAGTAATATTCAAGAATTTTACGAAAAGGTCAGAGAGGAATCAGGAGGAAGGAAAATTTACTTTTTTTTGCCCTCAGCTTTCAAAACGCAAATACAGACATTAATTACATCAACAGCAAACCTGACATTGAATTGAAACAGATAATTTCTAGAAAACATTCATATCATCTCCCAGATGGAGTAGCTAGGACAGATCAGTGATCCCCCAACGAGCGGGCCGTGGACCGGTACAGGGGCCGCACAATTAAAAGAGCAAAAAAATGGGGGTTCATTTATTATCCGAGGCTGAAAATTCACCGCCTAACCACTCTAAACATATCGGGGGAGAAAAAGAAATTATGTGTTAATTTTTTAAACGATGAACTTTGTTGAAACAAATTTCAATTATGAACTATGAATTCAACTAGTTAAATTTAAGATTTGTGAGCTGAACAGTGAGTGGCACTGCAAGTATTTGAATAACAGGCTCTTTCACATAATTTGGTACAAGAAATGGATTAGTTAATTAGTTTTTTATTATTAATATATATATATATTAATATTTATTGATTATGTAAACAAGCACTTTAAGGCCGCAGGAAAAATGGTCATGTGCAGTCTGAACTGTCCTTCCTCTTTCACTACGTTTCTCTTAGTGTGAGTCAACCTCAAGCTTGCTGAGTCCCATGGACTTTTACTTGAAGCAATAACTCTGTTCTTTTTCTCTTTTACCACATCACACTTCCCTACCTCACTTGATGGCCTCTGTATGCTCTCTGTTCCCTCATCTATTGCAATCCCTGTAGGGAGATCGTAGCCTGGCAGGGCCTTATTGAACAGCCACCCCTCATCTTTCTTGTTATTGAGCGGGCTAGCCATCAGCGAGCCTGCCAGCCGCTTCCTTTTTCACCCCATTTGTCTTCATGTTCAGGCAGCTATTCTCAGTTAGTGTGTGGATGTCGAACCACCGAACCAGCACTTTTTCAGACCCTACAGACCGCATACAAACTACCCCCAGCCCCGTCAGCATGCATGCATACTGTATTGCGCCTCAATGTTGGCAGCCATGACTCAAACATTACCCCAAGAATTTGTGAAATTCAAGCCCATATGAGTGTTCTTCTGCAGTCTAACTGAGGTTAAGTAAGTGATACAAACACAAATGGGGCCAAATGAGGCTCTTGAATATGATTGCAATTCAATTTGTATTGCAGAAAAACATAGCAACCATTACTGCAGAGCTCTTTTCATCTTGAGACTGTTTAAAAAATAATACACTATCTTAGGAAGACAAACAAAGCTGTCTTGTATTTGCACTTTGGTGACAATGGCAAGGAAAAATGTGTGTATGATTCTAATAACTACTCATATGTCAAATACAATTCATTTTAAACTTGCTAAAGAAAAGTTATCTTTTAAGACAGTGAATTTTATGAATGCACTTTTTCCTGAAATCTAACCAATTATAAATGTTTCTGCTATTTGTTGACTTTTGAAGTGCCCATCGTCAGTTTGAGGGGCTTCACTCAGCTTGGCCCTACTCCATTGCTCGAGCAGTGAAATTGCGTTGTATTTTGACATTTAGCTCTTATATTGTACACTGAAATTCTTTCTGACCTTTTTAGGCTCATAATGTGTATGCTGAGGTCAAGATCTCCTCAATAATGCAAGTAATTTTTTTTTAATTGTGTCAAAAATCAGCAGTATTATTGTGGAGATTATGTATGGTGCGGACTTTTAGTTGCCTATTAGGTGCCCATAAGGATTGCGAGTCTCTTCGTTAGTTTCAATGTTGGTTAGACTTTCAATGGATGCATTTGGAGTCTTACTATCTTTCCAAAATTCTTGACACATTATCATAATCTATATGACAGAATTGAAAACGCATTGAGGCAACTTTACCCAGTGAGTATTCAAGTTGGTGTAGTTGTAGTTGAGTACTGAAGTTGTGCTGCCTCAATCATTCGCTCTGACTGAATTAAGTTATACAACGAATACCCAGATTGAAGGAATTATGAAGCCAAAATGGAGCATTTTTCACTAACAAACTCAATTTGTATATTTTTTTAAATCAGGAAACTAAAATTAGTTGTCATTTTTTTTAATATCTAATCATTTCGGAGAAATTAGGAAATAAGTGAGCCTACTTTTTATGAGGAATATGGCCGATCCTCCCTCTGCCCTCCCAATTACACATTCTCCATTAGAAATCACTGTACTTTCATTGCTTATAACGTCCAAAAACGGTGATCCATCTGCACCTAAATTCATGTGGCTATCCCTACCTATGACCATTTCAACATATCAAAAGGATGAACCTCTCAGTTGCTGATTTACATGAAAATTAGCAACTGTGGAAATGAGCAGTGGTACACAGATTATGCTGTTAGGACCCGTCACACAGCTTCTTTGCTGATCACGGTGAGGACGCATAGCATAAAAGTACCAGTCGGGATATTTACAGAGACTGAAGTGGGAATGAGCAGGTATGCACATTTATTTGGATGAGGATAGGCGCCAGTTTTTCGACTGTAGGTGACGTAACTACAATGCGCTGTTTTATTTTTGGAACATAACAGCTCCGGGCAACGCGTACATCACTCAATGTAGCATTTCAATGCGGCCACACTTGGCTGTGGAGTCGTCCTCCTCGCTGGAACTTTTTGTTCGCTGAACATTGGCACTCCCGAAGCGCCCACGACAAAAAGCACATGTCGCTCCGCGACGCCCACCTTTCAAGACCACTTCCAGGGTTCATCAACGAGGAGTTTATCCGAAATCGGTGCCGACTTGCGGCGCAATGCTGACAGCTTCATGAATTGGCTGCAAGCGGTGGTGGACGCACACGTGCATGAGTGGCAACAGTTAGGCATCCCCGGCACCAAGTTGCCAGGAAGAAGCCAATTTTGTTATGCCAACGTTATTACCCGTGGGGGGTGGGAGGAATAAACATTGATGCCTGGCTGCCTACTCACACTTAACTAAAGATTAGTGTAGGTAAATGTCAGAAAATATAACCTGTCGGTGTTTGTGTGGACATTTTTGCTCTTGTCCGCCTCAGCCTTTGGCAGAGTATTTTTGATTTTGAGGAGGTGATCACATGAGCTCATGTTTGATGTAAATAAATCCAAATTAATGTAAAGGTCGCTTTTTTTACTTTCACAGTTTTAAGTGGACAAGAATAGGAATGTGCATTTCCACTTAAGCCATCAGAAGTGACAATTTGAGCAATATTACCTTGCTTGCTGTCATGATTTGTATTTGTTATTTTTGGTTTAGTATTTGGTTTCATGTTTTGGCCTTGTTCATGTGTCTTGTCTCGTCTTGTCTATTGTGTCCACCTGTGCTCGTTACCCAAGCCCTAGTGTTAACCAATCCGGTCCTTCCAACCCTCCATGTCTTGTCCAGGTGCTCCTCGTTGTCTCGTCAATTTGTGTGTATTTAGTTCCCTGGTTGCTTTCAGTTCTTGTTGGTTCATTGTCATTTTCACTGTCGCTTGTCCCTGTCGCCTGTCCCTGTTGCCTGTTCCTGTTGCCTGTCCCGATCATTAGTTTCCTGTCGTTGTCTAGTTTTTCCAAGTTCCCTGTTTGCCTTACTTTTCTGTTAATTAAATGCCCTTTAAGTTACCCCTGCCTTGCTTCCTTGCGTTTGGGTCCTCACCTTCCTCAACCCAGACAGCTTGCATCCCTACTGTGACCTAGACGCTGAAATATATATATATGCATTTTTACACTATATAAGTGCCAATTTTAATATCAATGAAGTGTCCCTTCAAGCTCAGCCAAGTGTCCCCTTAAGAAACCTGAACTCTCAGACTTGAGATTCATCTTCATAGTATTGATTTGTTCATCTTAGAGTTGTGCAGCGATATGGAGTGCATCGTAGATACAATACAAATTGTCTAATTATCTATTATACGATGATATGGTATATTGATTGACTGAAGTTCATTCTTTCCCTGATTTATACTCAAGTCGTGGGTTCTTTTATCACAGACAGACCATTATGTTATTTACTTGACATGTTTCGGCGACAGTCTTTCACTTGTCACTTGACTTGTCTTTATCTGCTGATGATTGATGATGGCTTGACCCACCTGTCAATTCTGACATTGTGGAAAGGCAATGTGGACGACATTTTTTTAAAGGTTAAAACAGGACAGACACAACAGCTCACAGACCACCAAAATACCATAGACACCACTGGAAGTATTAAGAAGCAACAAACAAATTTATAGCCTTTCTAGACATAAACATACAACTTAGACACAATGGAAACATTAAAAATACAACACGCACTGAAAAAATGCAAATATCCACCATAGGCCAAAATTAAAGGAGCTGGACTGGTCAAAAACAAAAACAATATAGCACAGGGAGGAAAGAAAAAACAAATAGGAACACCAAGGTATCGTCACACTACCATACATAAGAGGGGTCACACAAAGGTCAATGAAAAAGCCAATCACGCTTACCACCTAGTCCGCATCAAGGAGGGGGACGAGTGGAAAACAGCATTCAAGACTCCACTGGGACACTTCGAATATCTGGTCATGCCTCTTGGACTCACCAGTGCCCGGCTGTTTTCCAAACTCATATGAATGACATTTTAAGGGACTCCGGCACTCCAATTCATAGTGGAGGTTGATGCCTCGGACACAGGAGTGGGAGCTGTCTTGTCCCAGCGGGATCCAGGGACTCAAAAGGTTCACCCATGCGCCTATTTCTCTCGTCGCCTGTCTCCTGCAGAGACAAATTTTGACATCGGCAACCGAAAACTTTTGGCAGTGGTGTGGGCATTGCAGGAATGGAGGCACTGGCTAGAAGGTACCCAGGTTCCCTTCATTGTTTGGACTGATCACAAAAACCTGGCCTATCTTCACTCCGCCAAACGGCTAAACCCTCGTCAAGCCCGCTGGTCACTCTTCCTCAGTCGCTTTAACGTCACACTCTCCTAACAGCCCGGATCTCGCAACACCAAACCGGATGCTCTTTCCCGACTCCATTCTCCTTCTGATAGCTCTGACAGCCCAGAACCCATACTGCCTCCCTCATGTCTTGTTGGTGCTGCCTCATGGGAGATAGAGTGGGTGGTGAATGAGGCCCAGCGGGACCAGCCCGACCCCCTGACCGGACCTCTTAACCGCCTCTACGTCCCCGACACTGCACGGTCCCAAGTCCTTCAGTGGGGGCATTCCTCCAAACTTGCCTGTGACCCCGGCATGTCTCGGACCCTGCGATTCATCCGAGATCATTTTTGGTGGCCCAACATGGCCCAGGATACGAGGGAATTTGTGTTAGCCTGCTCTGTTTGTGCCCGGTGAAAGGCCTCTCACATCCCCCCCGGCTGGGCTACTGCGTCCTCTTTCCATCCCTAGCCGCCCCTGGTCCCACATCGCCGTGGATTTTATCATAGGACTTCCTCCCTCCGATGTTAACACGGTCATACTCACCATGGTGGATCGTTTTTCTAAATGCGTTCACTACGCGCCCCTTCCCAAACTACCCACGGCTCTGGAAACGGCCAATCTCCTAGTGAACCATGTGTTTAGACTCCATGGCATCCCTGTAGATATAGTATCCAACAGAGTCCCCCAGTTCGCATCTCAAGTCTGGAAGGAGTCCTGTAAGGCGGTGGGCGCAGCTGCCAGTCTATCCTCCGGTTACCATCCCCAAACGAATGGCCAGACAGAGCGGGCTAAATCAAGATCTCAAGGCCGCTCTCCGCTGTGTGGTGTCTCGTAACCCTGTATCCTGGAGTTCAGTCCTTCCCTGGATCGAGTATGCCCACAACTCACTCTCCCGTTCAGCAACAGGTATGTCGCCATTTATGGCTTGTCTTGGCTACCAACCCCCACTTTTTGCAGACCAGGAGCATGCCGTAGCGGTGCCATCGGTGAATGCCCACCTCTGGGGGGTCAGGGGAGTATGGAAGGAGGTCAAGGCGGCCCTCGCTCGTTCTGCTCAAAAGATTAACCGCCTGGCGGACCTTCATCGCACTCCGGCTCCGACCTACGAACCGGGACAGATGGTGTGGCTCTCATCCCGCGACCTACCCCTTCAAACCGACTCACGTAAACTCATGCCAAGATTCATTGGCCCTTCCCCCGTGGATAAAGTGATTAACCCCTGCGCAGTCAGGCTTAAGCTTCCAGACTCGTTGAAGGTACACCCCACCTTTCACGTGTCTCTCCTCAAGCCTGTCTCCACCAGCTCTCTTAGCCCTCCGGCCGTTCCCCCTCCGCCCACCCGGATCATTGACGACCACCCTGCCTTCACGGTGTCCAAGGTCCTGGATGTGAGGCCCCGGGGTAGGGGTTTCCAGTACCTGGTGGACTGGGAGGGTTATGGTCCAGAGGAGTGGTTATGGATTTCAAGGAAACTATTTTTGGACAATTCTCTGTTGGACGATTTCTATGCAGCTCACCCAGACAAACCAGGTTGGACGCCAGGAGGCGTCCATTGAGGAGGGGGGGGGTACTGTGGTGTCCTGCTTTTTGGAGCCTCTCTGTTTCCCTACAGGGCTTGGGCGGATCCCTCTTATCGCCCTCCTGATCCGGTGCACCTGCAGCTCATCACGGACAATCATCCAGCAGATAAAAACTCAGTGCAGCCAGGAGTCCGGCGCCAGATTATCCTGCGCCAGATTATCCTGCGCCAGATTATCCTGCGCCAACCGTGGTACTCAGGCTCCCACCTGCGTTTATGCAACCCTGCTCAAGTGAACTTTTGCCAACTGACTCAATTTCCTGTTTCTCTCTTGTCCCGTCTACAGTGTCTCCTGCCCGTCTGCCCAAGCCCCGCGTCAACACCTGGAACCTCCTGAAGCTGCATTGTCCTCTCACCTGGCTGGCCTTCCACTGGACCCCCCGCCTGTAACAACCTTCTCCACAATAAATCCCTATTCTTTGCCGCTTCTGACTCCGTTGCTCTTGGGTCCACTTTTCACCTCCACGGCTTCAACACGGCCGTAACAATTATTTTGACATTATTAGCTACGTATTTACAATGACTTTGAATGGACAAATTGTGATTGGTCCCTGGTGTGACTCCCACCAAGACATTATTTTTAGGGGGCAATTTTCAAATCTTTATTTATTCACTGATTGATCCAAAGAAATAGATAAATAGAAAATGCAAGCTATTATCATTTACCTGATAAAATAATCTTTCTATTGAAAAATACACCATGCTACCTGTATGACCCCTTCAAACAATGGTGTTCCACTTTTGACCTTCATGCCTCTGGTGATAAAGTTAATTACTTTTGATGGAACTGTCGCCCCCTGGTCACATGACCACCACATATGTCCATGCATTGCCTTTAAAGGAAAAAAAAAATCACTCCTACCAACATGGCCGCCACTTAGGCATGTCTTTTAGCCTCCTCTATGTGTATCTGTGACAACAGCCGGACAACACGAAAATACAATCTGCCTGTTGATTGTGTCACAGCGCCAATAAACAACAACGTCCAATTATGGACCTAACTGACTTTGACAATGACTGACAATAAAGGGGCGTCTTGAGTGGGCTGGACATCATTTTCAAATTTGGTGTCCGTTGGTTTTCAGTCCATTAAATCAGGTCTACACTGTAGTAATCACGGAATCAACACTTCAGCTTTGATTTGAGTACATTCATCTGCATCCGTTACACAATCTTTTCATCTGGAAGCAGGCAGGGCTTCTTATTAATGTGGCCACATGAATATAAAATGTCCAAGTAGCTAATAATTGGAACTGGAGTTGCCATTATGTTAAAATGGAAATAGTTGTTGAAATCATATGTCCCACCCCCTCCCTCGTTCTCTTTCTCTCTCTCTGCCCAACAACAGCTTAAATTAGAACACTGTCCAGTGTTTTGCTCTGATGATCAGCTCATATACTACCGTGGGCTGCTATGATCACTGAGGCGTGAATGCAACACGATATAACAGAGAGAATGACTAGTTGTCGTGCACAAGTCCTCCTGTAACCATCTGTTCAGAAATGTAAAATCACTCCGTGTGAGAGCATAAACTATATCCCAGGGGTACCACGCATTCAGCCATCTAAGCAGAAATGTGTTTTTTGTCAGCTAGGACTTTTTATTGTCATTGCCAATCAATGATGTGAAAGATTATTTTCTCTCGGGGCAATCTGGAACATTGGAATACAGGTGCAGTAAAAACTGGACACTTGCTCACTTATATTAAGCTGCAATAAAGTCTTGAATTATGTGGTACTGCAGCATACTCATGATAAATTAAGATGATAATCAAATATGCATATGAATGAAACATTTATGACCTTCAAGTGGATCCACCAGACACATCACAGACTAGTGAAGTAGATGATTTGTTACCAACACATGATATACTTTTTTAAATTTAGAGTTTGATTAAAAACAATGTCATCTTGCAACCCAGTCTGGGGCTCCATTTTGGCCCTCGATGTGTGTGCATCATTCCGCTACTACTTAATTTCAAGGGATTGCTTCTTTGACTATTGCAGTAAAACAGCAGGGGTCTAACTGTTACAACCAGGCACTGCGGCCATGATGGTTTCATCAAGTGCTGTGAAATTCACGTTGCCATCACAGAACCCTTGATTAGAACAGTGATGGATCAGATGTGTAGATTGAGGTCCAGGTCCGCAGTCACATGGTGAATGAGGTTCTCTGCATAAAATTAATATAGTTCCTGAACCGATTTTAGTGAATCCTATTTTTACATTTCAATTATATTTAGATACATTTTATTTCAAATACATCATAACCATGTATAAATTATAAACCTACATCAGGGATGGGCAATTAATTTTGCAAAGCGGATGCATGAGAAACTGGAACGCTCACCTCGGCCAAGCTAACATGCCTCCCTCAGCTATGCTCTATATTATTTATGATATATTGAGAAAGCATATTTGGTTTAAATAAATGCTATGTGTGTAGATATGTTACAATAAACGTTAGAATTATGAAACTCACATTTTAAACAAAATTAGAAGTGGTCCTTAAAATTACTAGCCTATAAATCACAGTCTCATCAAGCACATTTCTGATGAGGTGCATACTTGAGCAAACAGACAAATAAAAAAATAATCTCAACCAAAACCTGATAATTATTTAATATCCACCTTGATCCCTTTGGATTGCAGAAAAGTAACCACTTGTTGCTCTGTTGAGGCTTCCTGTGCCACTGTCTTTTTGCCCGCGCCAGCCGGGTGGTTAAAACATAAATTTACTCGTTTGTACTGCCCTGCGTTCCAGAAACGCAAGACGCTTATCCTTTTCCGCATTTTGGATACAAGACACTTTGACTTCCTTCACAAGATGCAAAATGCTTTGCAGTTGTAATCAGACAGCAAATATCGCTTCTGTTAAGTTACAGACTTTCTTGAGCGCTTCAATTTCTTCACACTATTTTTGGATCCATTCTGCGGCTTATTACAAACAAATTCACCATGTCACACTTGAATGCATACTACTTGCCATGGGAGGCGTAACACAATTGGGGGGAAAAAAATAGTTAGGAACCAGAATTGAATCAAACAACCAGATTCTGAACCATCAAATTCATGCCAAACCCTAGCTGTCACTATGCCATATTTATGCAGTCGGTTATTCTATTGATTATTCCATCAATTAATCAAATAAAATTGTACCTTGCATTAAAGTTTGTTACAAAATACTTGGTTCACCAATTACTGTTTATTGACCATGTTTTTGTCAGGGGGTGCTCGCCGGTCGGCGAGGAGGAGGTGGACCCAGAAAGCGAGGAAGCAGGGAAACGGGGAAACTTAAAGGGAATGTATTACATTAATCAGGCGAGGACAAACAACGTGGCATGGTCAAACTAACGTGGCAGGGTGCAAAATAACAAAGACAAACTAAACGTGACTAAATAGAACGAAAGGAGACAAGTAACGAGGATCGTGACAAACACTAGGGATTGTGGGCATGAGCATGGGCATGGGCATGGGCATGGGCATGGGCATGGGCATGGGCATGGGCATGGGCATGGGCGAGGGCGAGGGCGAAACGAGAGCGAGAAGGAGGGTGGTGGTGACAGTCCATAAAGGGCGTAATGTTCCGACGCTGAGCTGTTGGCAAGGGGTGGTTAAATAGTCCATTGATTAGGGGAGCAGATGGGAGTCAGGTGTGCGCGGCTAATGGGGAACAGGTGCGTGGCTGGTGGGAACGGAGTGCTGAGGGGAAACGCCCCTACTCACCTGATAAACATAAACAACACAAAAGCATGGCATGGGACGCGACAATAACAATAACAAAAAACCCCTGACATGACCGACACGGGTCATGACAGTTTTGGTGAGTTAGCATTGTTTAGTGATTTAGAAAAAAAATAAAATAAAACAACCAAACAATATCACACTACAGGAATTGGTGTACTCAAAAACCTTTTGAACTCATTCAGTTATTGGTCCGGTTATTGTTTTCCAAAGTAAAAGCAGAGATTTACAAATGTCTCATTGTTGTTAAACACCAAATATTATCAATCTGCTTTCATGAATGAGTAGAGAAATCAGAAAATAATAACTGTGACAGTGTTACGGTTCCGCAATGGTCCGGAACAGAATCCGTCAGGATTTTGATGGAGGAGGACCCAAACGCAGTAAAGCAAGGCAGGGGTAACTTAAATCGTATTTAGTTGGAAAAAAATGGCAAACAAGAGACTGGGAAAATCCATCCATCCATCATCTATACTGCTTCTCCTCACTAGGGTCGCGGGGGGCGCTGGAGCCTATCCCAGCGATCTTCGGGTAGTAGGCGGGGGACACCCTGAATTGGTTGCCCGTCCATTGCAGGCCACACAGAGATGAACAACCATCGCGCTCACACTCATACCTAGGGGCAATTTAGAGTGTTCAATCGGCCTGCCATGCATGTTTTTAGAATGTGGGAGAAAACCGGAGTACCCGGAGGAAACCCACGCAGGCACGGGGAGAAGATGCAAACTCCACACAGGATGGCCGGAGCCGGGATCGAACCCACGACCGGTGCTGTCTCTCACTGTGAGGCCATCGTGCTAACCAGTCGTCCACCGTGCCGCCTGGGAAAATCAAAAATACAAAATCACAGGGATCAACAAAACAAGGACTTGACTTAACATGGGAAAACGAGACTGGCATAGAGAACAGAATGTGAACAACAACAAATGGACCAACAAGAAGTGACAGCAAACAAGGAACTAAATATAAACAAAGTAACGAGACAACAAGGAACACCTGGACAAGACACATAGGGTCAGAGGGAGCTGCTTGGTTCATCCGGAGCCCCTTAGGGGACATGGAAGAAAAAAAAAAACAATTTGCATTCCCTCGCAAAATCTTTGTGTTCCCTTGCAAAGATGTTTTTTTTTTTGAGTGAATGTTTATTTATTTTTTTTTAAATGCGTGTTTATGTACTTCAGATTCATCTTTCGTGTAAACAAACGCAGCAAAGATGGAGCGTGTTCACCCGTGGGCGAGTTTAATTGAATTTTACTTTGAAATTGGCTTGAAATACAAAGACATACAAGCGGTTCTTGATATTAAGCACGGTTTTCAAATAAGTGAAAGACATCTGAAGTGAGTGCTAAACAAAAAAGGACTATTTCGTCATAAAACGTTCTCTGAAATGGCAGTCCTGGTTGACTTCACTAGCGGCCAAATGCAGCATTCCGGACAGATACACGGATACCGATGGGTGCTTAGTAAATGCAGAAAACATGGACTTCGAGTCAGGAAAGAGGATGTTCGTCTGGTGCTGAAAAAGTTGGACGTGAGAGGAGTGTCCTGAAGGCAGCCAAGACGTCTGAGACGACGAAGCTACTTCTCTTAAGTGCGAATTTTATTTGGCACCTGGACTCATATGATAAACTGAAGGCCTTTAGAATTTGCATCAATGGTCTAATTGATGTTTTTTCTAGGAAAATAATGTGGCTCAATTCTTACACAACAAGTAGTGACCCGAAGTTGATTAGTGGTTACTATATGGAAGTTGTGCAGCGTTTCGGGGGTTG
The DNA here is from genome assembly GCF_059441095.1 of Idiotropiscis lumnitzeri. Classification (NCBI taxonomy): domain Eukaryota; kingdom Metazoa; phylum Chordata; class Actinopteri; order Syngnathiformes; family Syngnathidae; genus Idiotropiscis; species Idiotropiscis lumnitzeri. Next base: position 4,113,025 of record NC_142404.1, on the reverse strand, counting down.
TCCTAGAATCCTGGATGTTACATTATTTCTGCAGACAGCTGTTGTGAAATACGCTGTATAAATAAAGTTGTATTGTATCGTATTATCCCAATCGAGAGTTTATAAACTTGCCTCTTAAAGATGATCACATAATTGTCACTCCTTGCTCTGGTCAGCAGGTGGTGTCATGTGTTTAAAAGATGCAATGTGTTACACTGAAATAAAACAAATTTTATTACCATTCACAAATTCTTACAAACAATTTACCTGACAGAAGGCAAAGGCGGGATATCTGTTCACGAACACCCTTTGGATGGAAATGGGATGGCAAGTGGAAAAACACATCTATTGTTTTTCCTAACAGAGCAAATATTTTTTAACTATTAAGAATGTATGAACACTACATCACAACAAATCTGAGCAACAGTTGCTGTTTTTTCCATAATGACATGCCTTTTTCCTCTACCATTGGTTGACCTCACTTGATGATATGCATTGCCTTAAAAATTGATTTCAAACTCCCTGAAACTATTTTCTGCAGAAACATGTTTGTCTTTCCATTCCCCCTTGTGCTTTTGGAGCACACATGGAGTTCCACTCAGTAGACCTTTTTTCCTTGATCTTATTTTGTCCCTGAATCTTTGGATGAGAGTTTCATTATCAGCACTGGGCATTTTCTGTCGATCAACGTAGGAAGTGATATATTTGCCCAATTGCTCGTCAGCCAAAAGGGAAATTACTGCTATTAACCTGCAAATATAAAATATGAGAATAAATACTTGCAATGTTTACTTACTAAATAAATTATTTTGTACACGTGCACATGAGTAATGGCACACAGCGGTCATAATTAAATGTATTCAATATTAAACATCTGGAAGTGGCAGCACATTTACTATTTTTGTGACGTAGTTTTAAATTTGAGTTAAATATCTTCAATACTATAAGAGCATTAACAGTGCAGCTCGATAGAAATGCTAGCTTCACCCCTCCCCCAGTTCATTTTTCACTGTATTTTTACCTCTGTTACTCTTACCAGTAGTACCAATACTACAAAATAATAATTAATCAAATTCATGAAATGCTTTTCTTGCCACCCAAAAGGTAAACAGTTTGCACGCTAGTATTATGCAGAACAGAAAATTACCAGTAGGGACCCATATTGCAATTATTAAGGTTATTACGTTTGAGTGAATTGTATGTACCTTGTCGCTTTTCATGCACATAATGTCACTGTGAGGGACATCTCTTGACCACAAAAAACGTTCCAAGTCCTCTTCCATGATCGAACAGCCGCGTATCAGAGGCAAGGGTAGCCAAACTGACCCGGAAGTACATAAACAAGCATAAAAAAAATAAAATAATAAACATTCCTTTGAAATAAACAACTTTGCGTTCCCTCGCAAACTTTGTAAGGGAACGCAAAGATTTTGCGAGGGAACGCAAAGTTTTTTTTTCCTTCCATGTCCCCTTAGGGCACCTGTGTCAAACTCAAGGCCCGGGGGCCAGATCTGGCCCGCAACCTCATTTTATGTGGCCCGCAAAGGGCAAATCATCTGCATCAACTTCTTGTTTCTAGCATATTTTCTTCACTTTTAACAACACTGAGATATGAGATATTGCCATTTATTTGTTAACAATCCTCCCCTTTTAAAATAAATTGAAAAATTGTTGAACAATTACTTACTAGCTTCTGATTTCAAAACTGGCTTTCCAATCAATTTATATGGGTTCACAGTCATACCGGCCCTCTGAGGGAAACCACAACTACGATGTGGCCCGTCCACAAAAATGAGTTTGACACCCCTGCCTTAGGGGCTCCCGTAGGTTCACGCTCCGGAGTGAGAAGACATGCACAGGTGAACGCCATCAGATATAACACGAGACGCACACCAAAGAAGGAAAAACATGAAACTAAATACTACACAAAAAACAACAAACACAGACCAGGACAGAATCGGACTCTAAAAACAGGAGACTCAGAATGCCAGAACAAAAATGTAGCAAACAACGCTTGCAAAAGGCAAGCATAACAAAGTAAATTGCTTGCCGGAAAAAGACAAGAAGGCCAATAAAGCTAATAAACAAAAACATTCAAGAATAAGATTAACAACCAAAAAGTACTTAATATGAAAATCCAAAAACAAGTCAAGATCAAGACGTGGCGTGAACAATAGAGAACATCTCAGAACATTCAACACTTGAAACCAAAGTCATAAGCAAGATTTGGAATAATCCGACACTGGTTGTCGGCTTGGCAGTCCTTCTTATACTATGCTAATTCAAAGTCTTGTCAGGTGTGCTGCTAGAGGAAACGCCCACCACTCCAGCCGGGGACAGAAAAAGCAAACAGAAACATGACACAGAGTATATGGACAATTTAAAGTTACAAAACAGCGCTAAAACAATTTACTCAATTATGAAAATTAATTTGGTCAATTAATTTTTACAGCTCTACTTGTGGGTCTACAATAAAGACTATAATTTGTTTCAAACAAGCAATATGGGACATATTTAACAAAGATTAAATGAGGAAAAAATGAAAAAGTAAGTGAACAATTTAGAATAGTGCATTAAAATGTACACAGGCACGATCACCTCAATGGAATGTCCTTGCACAGCAATGGCCATAAATGCTTGATGTTTTGCAGACGTGAGAACATGGAGCTTGGCTATTACTCTAGGTGTTGCCAGCTATGAAATGGCAGGGGAGAGTTTAAAAACATTATCTTCAGTGTAGTCAGGCAAATACTAGCAAGATAGATGATAAAAAATAAAATAGATTATAGCTCACTGAGTAAAAGGAAAGTAAAACAGTGATGACCGAGGAGGTTATTCATGCAAGGAGGTTCAATACACTCTTTGTCTAAACCTGAGCTCAGAGCTGACTTCCTCTGAAATCGAAAACTGCAGGTATTTGGTTCCATAACATCCTTCTGACGTGGTGAGCATTCCAGATACTAGGTAAAGTAAAGTTAACCCTGAGATGAGGAGAGACTTTGTGAACCGTACCTGCTCATCAGCTGCAGGCATATGTGACTTGTCCGTTTCTCTATTATCATATGGATATTAAAGCAAAAATACATGGTGGCATTCACAGATGAATCTCTGACTGTGTGTCCGCCAGTGGGAAAAGACACAATCACAGTTAACAGGCACAATAATCTCACGAATTACACAGGAGTGCATGTAAGTTTTGTATAAATCATTAATGTTTGCTCACATTTTGTTTTGACAAATTATGGTTGGTTCTCTGTAAGTGTGGTCCAGGAGTGAGACTTGAGTGCCCAAAAATAAATTTGTTCAGAAGCAGTCCAAAATAATATACGCTTCAAATCAAACCTTAATGCAGCGTGTTCTGAATAAATAAAGATAGTTCACTCATCCCATTGTTTGCAAGGGATTGGTGAATGTCATGGTCGACTCAATTGTGTATTATTGGACCACCTGGGACCTTAGAACCAAACACTCTGTCATGATTTGTATTTGTTATTTTTGGTTTAGTATTTGGGTTCATGTTTTGGCCTTGTTCATGTGTCTTGTCTCGTCTTGTCTATTGTTTCCACCTGTGCTCGTTTACCCAAGCCCTAGTGTTAACCAATCCGGTCCTTCCAACCCTCCGTGTCTTGTCCAGGTGCTCCTCGTTGTCTCGTCAAGTTGTGTATTTAGTTCCCTGGTTGCTTTCAGTTCTTGTTGGTTCATTGTCATTTTCACTGTCGCTTGTCCCTGTCGCCTGTCCCTGTTGCCTGTTCCTGTTGCCTGTCCCGATTATTAGTTTCCTGTCGTTGTCTAGTTTTTCCAAGTTCCCTGTTTGCCTTACTTTTCTGTTAATTAAATGCCCTTTAAGTTACCCCTGCCTTGCTTCCTTGCGTTTGGGTCCTCACCTTCCTCAACCCTGACACACTCAAGTGAAAAAAAATACTAAAATAATTATTTTCACATTTGAACATCTTCACTAACTTCATATAGAGATTTTCAGTTGACAAAAGGGTGAAAACGATCAATCGAATGTAGAAAATTAACTCAGAATAGTGAGCAGTGGCACCATTTACACAGTGTCACTTATGAAGGGAAGCCCACACACCACCTTGTCCAACTCATCCTAGGGCACAAGGTTCAAACTCCGGTCCTGGACGGCGGCTTTCCTGCCATCTCATCTTGCTCCTCTCAATGTGTAGCATGAACAGCTCGATCAAAACTCCATTCATTCAATTCTTCTTTCATCAATTCATTTTAGTACATAGCCTATAGTGATTGTTTATTTACTGTGACAAATTTATGATATAAAATTGATTAAAATGATGATTGAAAATTGGATTGGAACCCCTATAGTTTGTTGGTAATATTAACCCATCAGACCATCACAGACATGCAGGTTGTGAGCATGGTTATCTATCTTTTGGTCTTTTTCCTACATTTTTCACAGGTAGAACTCCGTGCCAGGGGCGCCATTATCGATTAAAACATAGCCAACTTATTAAAATAATGTTCGTCGAAGTGCACCTAGTCTTTGGCATTGCGGAAACAGAAATAGACTTGTTGAGGTCTGTGCATCGCATAACACGTGCAATTTTAGAGGTAAACTGAAAGATCTCTCCTTGTCCTTGCGGACGATGCAGTAGCATGTGAGAAGCAACTGGAGACCGCCTCTGACCCACGATTGTGAGTCTGTGTTTGAAGCATATGACACATAATGGTGCAGGCGATACACAACCGCTCCAATCATGGGCGTAGTAGACTAGCCCCTTAAATTTGGTTCTTTCCCTTGTTTCAGTGGTCAGGTTACCAGGATTTTTGGCGTTTAATGCCATTGTAGTGTATTTGTTTTATAAGAGCAGGTCCATCCCAGCTTTTTTACACAGGGGCTGTCGAGCAAGGCTGGATTGGAGACGGGAATGAACCTATCTGACACTGCCATTTTGGTTAAATAAAGATTTTATTCTGATCACATTCTGATGTCAAAGAAGTCTTCCAAAATGCCGCGCTCGCTCCCACTCTCTTGTGTCTGTCTCCTTATAGGGAGCGGTATGAATATTCAAATTTACTTATTACATATGCATTAATGCATTACCTACATCTGAAAATATTTAGTCTTATGATGAACCCTCAAAAGCCTTTGGACAGGAGGGGTGGGGCGCTTGGGGGTAGTCAACAGTGTCACCCCTCTGTGTTTTTTCAGAGCCAGACGGTAAAGTTGGAATACAATAAAACTCCCTCTCCTTTCCTCTGAATGGTCTGATTACAACCAAAGGAGAGACCCCTAAAGTGATTTACAGTGCTCATTGGAATGTCTGCTATCTAACTAGCCCTTGTGAGTCTTCACTTTGAAGATTCAACACCTCCTAGGCCCTAAAAGGTCTTCTGATACTATAATTTAATCATCCCTTTCTCTCTTAAATTTAATTGAAGAGAACTACTGAAACATCAAAATTGGTATGCAGTATATTCTGCTTAAAATGACCTGTATGCTAAAATGAAAGTAACAAACTCGGACTGATTTGGACTTTATTCATGTCACAAATCTCGATTCAATTGCTCAGGGAGTTTGTGTGAATGCTTAGATATTTGAAAACTTTGAGGGAAAATTAGCCCACGGTATCAATTTAGTGGGTTTTTTTTCGCACAAATAATGTGTTAATCATTTTTTATGACCAGGGGTGTCACCAGATTCCTTTTATTGAGGCATGTGCCCCAGTATTAACGAGCTGTGCCCCAGTATCAGGTACAGATGGCAATCAGACTTGCTCGTATATGGCCCAAGTGGGAAGAAGAAAAAAACGACAACATTTGCAGCGCAGTTTTTAATATGTCGCAGCCACCCGCAGTGTTTCCCCATATTTATGAATTGGCGACTTGCTCGCGACCCTTCCCCTGCCCTCCTCAGCTGATGTCTACCTTCCCCACTTGTCGTGTGTCGAGAGGCGCTCGCAGGTGGGCCCCATCTCATATAGACAGCAGATCTTCATTCCATGCAAAAAAGCAGAATAAAAAAAACGAGGATGAAGAAAAGAACAAAGAGATAATGTTAAGTGATTTATATGTTAAATATGCACAGAAAAGCTTTGAGTGAGTTGATGTCCCAGTATCACCTACCTCAACTCTCAACTCAACTTAACTGTATTTATAAAGCACTTTAAGACTACTACTGCTGTATAAAACAGGCTGTACATAGAACAAAACAACAACAGACAATGAAACAAAAATGACGATAAATAAAAAACTAAGTTAGAATGAGACTGTAAAAAGCAGAAGAACAGAAAACAAAAAAACAGTCTCATCCTGAGTCAAAAGCTAAAGGGTCTTCTAATTACCTGCTAATTTATATAACGACATATGGAAAGCGCTTTGTTACAGCTCTTGTTGTTGTGAAATGCGCTATATAAATAAAATTGTATTGTATTGAAAAAAGGAATCTTAAGACGAGTTTTAAAAATGGCAATTGAGGGGGATTGCCTAATGTTTAGCGCACGGCCATTCCAAAGAAAAGTACCAATGGAAAAGGCTTGATCCCCACTGAGCCTACACTTAGTCTTCTGCACCACTAATAGACCGTTGACCGGGCACCAGGCAGGTGCGTAGCGGTGGCGGAGCTCAGAGAGATAAGTTATGGTGAGGCTATTTAAAAAATTGAAAACAATTAATAGAATCTTAAATTGAAGTCTAAAATGTACAGGGATCCACTGACTGGACGCCAGAGGAGGAGTTATGTGCTCCCTCTTACGAGTACCAGTCAAGAGATGAGCAGCAGTATTTTGGAACAACTCTAGACGTATATTGGAAGATTGGACTCCAAAATAAAGTGCATTACAGTTATCCAGCCGAGATGTGACGGAACCTTGAGTTACTGTTTCAAAGAGCTGTGGCTAAAGGAGATATAGTTTACCTTAGCTTGCTGCCCAAGATGCAAAAGCTGGATTTATCAACAGCACTAGCACAACCCCCCTCCATGAGCAGTCACCTTACTGTGGTGAAGGGGTTTGCGTGTCCCAATGATCCTAGGAGCTAAGTTGTCTAGGGCTTTTTGCCCCTGGTAGGGTCACCCATTACAAACAGGTCCTAGGTGAGGGTCCAGACAAAGCACGGCTCACACGACCCCTTATGATGACAACGTTATATGGACTTCATTTTACCTTGACGTGGGTCACCGCGGCCCCCCTCTGGAGTGGGGCTCGTTAGCAAGCGCCTGGTGGCTGAGCCTGGGCCCATGGGGCTCGGCTGGGCTCAGCCCGTTAAGGCAACATGGGTCCCCCTTCCCAAGGGCTCACCACTTGTGGGAGAGGCCAAAGGGGTTGGGCGCCATGTGAGCCGGGCAGCGGCAAGCGGCACGACCTTGGTGAACTGATCCCTGGCTACAGAAACTAGCTCTTGGGACATGTAATATCGCCTCTCTTGCAAGGAAGGAGCCCAAGCTGGTGTGTGAGGCAGAAAAGTTCCGACCAGACATAGTCGGGCTCACCGCCACACAAAGCTTGGCATCTTGTACCAGTCCTCTTGAGAGGGTTTGTACACTTTTGGCTGAACAAGGTCAGAGGTGCTGAGCAGGTGTGGGAATACCTATTGCCTCCAGGCTTGGCGCCTGTACATTAGGGCTTAAGCCCGGTGGATGAGAGGGTAGCCTCCTTCCGCCTTCAGGTGGGACGACGGGTCCTGACTGTTGTTTGTGCTTATGCAGCAAACAGCCGCTCAGAGTCAGCACCCTTTTTGGAGTCCTTGGACGGTGTGCTGGAGAACGCTTCCCCTGGAGACTCACTCGTTCTGCTGGGGGACTTCAATGCTAACATGGGTAATGACAGTGAGACCTGGAAAGGCGCAATTGGGAGTAACGGCCCCCCCAACCCACCGAGTGGTGTTCTGTTACTGGACTTCTGTGCTCATCATGGATTGTCCATAATGAACACCATGTTCAAACATAAGGGTGTCCATATGTGCACTTGGCACCAGGACACCCAGGGCCGTAGTCGTATCATTGGAATTAGGGCCGCATGTTTTGGGCCCTCGGGTGAAGAGAGGGGCGGAGCTATCAACTGGTCACCACCTGGTGGTGGGTTGGCTCCAATGGTGCGAGAAGATGCCGGTCCGACTCAGCAGACCCAAACGTATTGTGAGGGTTTGCTGGGAACGTCTGGCAGAATCCCCTGTCAGAAAGAGTTTTAACTCCCACCTCCGGCAGAATTTGACCCACGTCCAGGGAGAGGCAGGGGACATTGAGTCCGAGTGAACCATGTTTCGTGCCTCCATTGTCGAGGCAGCTGATTGGCGCAGTGGCCGTAAGGTGGTCGGTGCCTGTCGTGGCAGGGTCCTTGAGAGTGCATGGGAGTTCGCCCAACTAGTCTACATGTGTTTTGTGGGCTTGGAGAAGGTGTTCGACCGTGTCCCTCGGGAAGTTCTGTGGCGTGTGCGTCGGGTGTTTGGAGTACCGAGCCCCCTAATACGGGCAGTTTGGTCCCTGTACCAACGATGTTGGAGTTTGGTCCACATTGCTGGCAGTAAGTCGGACTCTATCAAGGCTGCCCTTTGTCACCGATTCTGTTCATATGTTTTATGGACAGAATTTCTAGGTGCAGCCAAGCCAAAGAGGAGGCCGCAGTATTGCATCTCTGCTTATGCAGATGATGTGGTACTGTTGGCTCCTTCAGGCCGTGATCTCCAACTCTCAATGGAGCGGTTCGCAGCCGAGTGTGAAGCAGTTGGGATGAAGACACAGCACCTCCAAATGTGAGACCATGGTTCTCAGTCGGAAAAGGGGGGCATCCCCACTCCAAGTCGTGGAAGAGGACCTGCCCCAAGCGGAGACGTTCAAGTATCTTGGAGTCTTGTTCACGAGTGAGGGTAAAATGAAGCGTGAGCTCGACAAGCGGATTGATGCAGCGTCTGCTGTGATGCGGCCCCTAAATTGGTCGGTGCTACATTTTTGACCCTTCCAAATTGTCTCCTGCTTGCCTTTTTTTTTTTTTATTTTACACTGATTTCTTATCACGAGCAAAGCTCACTAGCTTGCTAACCAGCGGCTAGATGAGTAGCTAGCAGCTTACCGACATGGCTCTAGTGAACTTTGAATCACTACCTCTCTGAAAAAGTCGCTGAATTGGAAGTACTTATCTCCAAGTTGTACAAAATCTGAATAACTGAGCTGATAAAGGACACAGTCACATGTGTTCCCTGACAACTCGAAACTATTACCGCCCCCTCTCCTCTACACTACAACTCTGACAACCACCACCTGATCGGGCAAGCGAAAGGGATTTTCCACCATGTCTACATGCGAGCCCTGGTCCCTGGTTCTCGCTTGTGGTAGGAGAGCCACTTGCTCTTTTCCCACACATCACATTCATTTGAATAATAAATGCACTTTGGACCAAGAGAATTCCCTGCCTTTGCAGAGAAAACCAGAAGCCCTTGCGTTCCATCGGCTTCACGCTCACGGTGCACTTCTATTCCAATATTCACAATGGTCACCCCATCCCTGCTTCACCCCGTGTTATTGGCCACACAGCATTCCGCTGCAGCGTCGAGAAGGCACAAACAAACCGTCGCGGAAGCCACTGTGGATATTTGAGGCAAAAAATCCCCTGTGTCTATGGTTGCTCCTTGGTTCGCTCCTTGGTTCGCCATGGACGTGCAATTGTTTAGGATATTATTGATGTCATCCCCCAGCTGCTTTTCTAATGTCTGTCTGTCTCGGCCATGGTTGCCCACGTTGAAACTTGCAACCTCAAACTGCACCAGTTGGTGAAACAAAAATATGACATCTCACCTCATCATCATCCTGAACGCAAACAAGCAGGTCAAAGTTTGGAAGCCCTTTGTTCCTCAATGCTATAGGTATGAGACGTTTAGATGCATCAGACAACTCCACATTTGGCTCAACGCATACTGTTGCTGAACAGATTTGTGAAAAGTGGACAAATTCATTTCTCTGCTCAATAGAGTACAGCTTTTGAAACCAGACCGTCTCCACCCAAATCTCACAGGAATGAGTTTGTTCCATAAACACAGAACTCGCCTCTCTATTCCTGATAAAATATATAGCAATATATCTTCACAGTGACGGTCAGAACATCTACAGCATTATAGCAGAAGTGAACAAAGATGAAGAGAACAATGGCGATCCACTTTTACCATTATTCATGTCATGGAGGTGTTGGATGGGGAGAAAGTATTTCACAAGAAATTATATGAATGTGAATAAGCAATCTAAATTCAATGATTCACTAACGACTACCGTTTTGCATTCTGACAGGCTTTCTTCTGAGATGGTTATATGCAACGAGTTTAAACATCTTTTCCTGGGCCGGTTGTTATTTACTCCAAACAATATTACTCGCGATCTCCGAATTAACGATCCACTTCATACGGATTTAACCTCCCGCCGGGTGTACCAACAGCTTTTATGACTACTGGTAGTCAACCTCTACTTAATCTACCAAATCTCAACATAGAGTGACACTAATTATAGGCCGATTTGAAATGTATAATTTATTGAAAAATTTGTTCTAATAAATGCAAATTCATTTTACAATAGAATGACTAAATTTTCAAAAGAAATGGAACAATTCTTTTTTTCAATAAATGAAATTTGATTGGTAATAAATCCTGGATTAACAAAAATGAGCCAGAGGGTGGAGTAAAAATAAAAGGTGTAACATTTTACAATCAATGAAGTGTAAATTATACAGACAAGATATTCCCATGAAAAAAATAAATAAATAAAGGTGGACATTTTACTCAGTTTTCCTGCTACGTCAGCAGCCAGGGTACCCATCTGTCATTTATCAGTACATAATTTTCAGGGACTGTGTAATCATTATGTTTATCAGTTGCTCTGTCAGTTAAGGCCGTCACTTAGTCTATCAAAAGCATGTTAGGCCATCAATACATTCCTCCAAACCCCACCAAAAACGTCAGCAAAACGGGCGTCAATCAGTGAGGGACTGACGGGTCCGGTCCATCTGCATGACGGAATTCCCACCTCTGCAAAATACCAAGTGCAAAGTAATTCCTCAGCATTGAGGAGGTGCTTCTGTAGGGATGTGAACATTCTGTGAGCAAATGTGACATTTCTCATGCAAAAAAATTAATGGTAATTGTAAATTAAGCGTTACCTTGAAATTAATTTGAATGGAACAGAACAAGTCAAAAATCTGAGCGAGTTTGGTTGAGACAAGGAGATAAATAGAAATAAATGCCTAATTCTCCTGGTGCTGCTCCATCATACACTTGCACGTCGACAAGGAAGCGTGAGAATTGGATTGTATCGGCCTGTGCATATTGTTGACAGACACATTTTTTTCTCTCTGTTGCCATGGTGAGTCAAGAGATCAGGTCTCTTTTTATTTTGTCTTTGATCAAGTTGGTTGAACTGAGAATCAACTTCTCTGGAACCACATACTCGGAATTCTTAAATTTAGAGGAAATCAACTCAAAACTTAATGATGGACTTAAATGGCATGGAATTAAAACTCAACTCAATTATGAACTAAAAGTGTGTTTAACCAACCATATCACCAAGGAAGGAAATGTGTATTTTTAAAGCTATTTCTTAGGGCCTCTGCTTTTACGCTCATCGTTTACCACTTGGAAGGTCCCACAACATTACTACGTTTTATGGTTTCAGAGTTCAAATTAAAAATAAATAATTCAAAAATGCATTTTACATAAATATTTCATTCTGTTTAGAATTGATTTCAAAAGAGGCTCGTATCAGCATGATTGGTTGGTTCTGGATCGGAGATCAAAATTGGACCAGTACTAATGTGTCTTTATATTCATTTGTGCATGGACAGCAGCAGTCACAATCACAAGAATGACGCATTAACAAATGATTCACATAAAATGAAAGGATCTTTTGGGTAAAGAAATACATTAATCATAATTAAAGCAGCAAATTCTACACTCCAAACCCAGAAAGTATTAAAAAGATAAAGCCACGGACATTGGCACAAATACAAACTACACCATAAAGATTCAGGTCCAAAATGCAAACGCATGGAGAGATGAGGACAGAAAAAAAACACTTTATAGTCGAATTGCTAAGCCATGTAAGTCACAATGTTTTTTTAAATTTTTTTTTATTTAATCATTACGAGCCAGCTGTCCCAAGATAAATTAAACCCAGTGATGCTATTTTTTGAGCCATGGTATTTGTGTGTGTAGGAGGGGGTGTGCGTGTGGGTGTGTGCGTGTGTGTGTGTGTGTGTGTATAGGTGTGCGTGTTTTTCCCCTCAAAGGTAAATTCTGGGTTTATTAACTTGCCTAAGAGGGCCTTGGCCACACTCAGGTCAGCGAAGTGTCTCCAGCAACAAATTAGAATTCACATATTTTTCATCTCCATGTTCAGGCTCTTATGTACTAATGCCTCAATAATTGCCCAAGTTGGATTTATTTATGCTTTACCTGACAGTTCAAAGTGAGTGTTACTAAAGCAGAAATTGTGATCTGAGGTTTTTCAACCAAAGAAAAAAGTCCGGTCCTTGTTGGGTCTAAAACGCCTCCTTTCTGGATCATACAATAACGTTAGTTTGTTAGGCCTTTTACATGACTATTGAGTAAGGCAGGTAGGCGTCATTTCCGGGACACCATTCTAGTTATGAGAGGAGTAAAGTTCTGAAGGTGAACAATGTACTGGAATAAGACAACTTTCCCTTGTGGTGCTGTGAGAGACGCTTTCTCAGTATACATCATTTCTATTGAATTGACTCGCAAAAACACATGTGAGCCAGCAGTTATGAACAGAAATGTTGAGTTTCAATCAATACATATCGAGACATGAAATAAGACGGGTACATAAGCAATTTAGCAGACGCTCTCAGATCAGAACACGTAAACCGCTGACGTCATCATGACGAAGAGGTTTGATGTCAAACATATCTTACGTATTTATTATCTCATCAAGAAGAGTTTTGAGATCTCCTCAATAATGGGTCGCAAAATGATCAATTTTAATCAATTTAGCTTTGCTGAAGGACAATTATTTTTATTGACATAATTATATACACAATTACAATTCCAAAATTATACTTGACAGAAAGTACCTTTTAAAAACTTTAGAAAAAGTGCCCTCACTCACAAAACCTCTGTAGTGTCTCATTATGACATGCATTATTACAATTAGAGCTTTTATTGGTTTTAATGGTAAAATTGCATTTTCTGTCACGTTTGTAAATGTCCCTGTGTGTCATGATCCGCGTCGGGCATGACAGGGGTTTTTGTCATTGTTTTCGTCTGCATGTGTTTTTGTTATTGTTTTTGTCACTTTCCTACCATGTGCACTTTTGTTTATGTTTGTCAGCTGAGTAGGGCGTTTCCCCTCAGCACTCTGTCTCACCAGCCACGCACCTGTTCCCCGTTATCATCAACACACCTGATTCCCATCTGCTTCCCTATTGACTGGACTATTTAAACACCTCACTCCGACAACCCATTGGCGGAACATTACTCCTGCTGCTTCATTTGGACTCTCACGACCGCTCCCTGATCTCGTTCACGCTCATGTTCTCGCTTCGCTCCCGCTCTTGCTCCTGCTCTTGTCCCTAGTTTTGTCACTGTCTTCGTTCCTCGGTTTTTGTTCTGTTTAGTCAAGTTTAGTTCGTCATAGTCATTTTGCACCCTGCCACGTTTGTTTGTCCACGCCATGTTATTTGTCCTCATTGATTAATTTAATAAATTCCCTTTAGTTTACCCTTTTCCCTGCTTCCTCGCACCTCTGGGTCCACCTCCTCCTCGCCGACCGGCGACCGAAACCTGACAGAATGTTCCGACCAACCCCGGACCCAGCGGGAAGCTCTCGGCGGCGTCGTCGTCGTCGCTCCGATTACTCTCCCTCGGACGATGACGACTGGGCACCCTTTCGGGTTGACCCTTTCTCCCCTTCTGCCACCGCGAGCCCTTACTGGGGCACCCGGTTGGCCTTCCGGGCACCCCCACGTGGCGGCCAACGATGGCGCCTCAGTGGGGGTTCGGCTCCTCATCAGCTGCAGCAACCCTCGGACGATGACGACTGGGCACCCCTTCGGGTTGACCCTTTCTCCCCTTCTGCCACCGCGAGCCCTTACTGGGGCACCCGGTTGGCCTTCCGGGCATCCCCACGTGGCGGCCAACGATGGCGCCTCAGTGGGGGTTCGGCTACTCGCCAGCTGCAGCGTCCCGTCCCGGCTCCTCATCAGCTGCAGCAACCCTCGTCGCCTCCACGTCAGCTGCAGCAACCCACGCCGCCTCCACGTCAGCTGCCGCAACCCACGCCGCCTCCACGTCAGCTGCCGCAACCCACGCCGCCTTCACGTCAGCTGCAGCAACCCACGCCGCCTCCACGTCAGCTGCAGCCCCCAGTGCCGGCTCCTCGTCAGTTGCAGCCCCCAGTGCCAGCTCCTCGTCAGTTGCAGCCCCCAGTGCCGGCTCCTTGTCAGCGGCAGCCTCCTGTGCCGGTTCCTCGTCCGCGGCAGCCCCCAGAGTCCCACTCTGGCTCCTCCCCAGCTGCTGAGCCCCGTCCCGGCTCCTCGTCAGCTGCTGAGCCCCGTCACGGCTCCTCGTCAGCTGCTGAGCCCCGTCCCGGCTCCTCGTCAGCTGCTGAGCCCCGTTCCGGCGCCCTGCCGATGGCCCAAGTCCATGTGGCGGCGGAGCACGTTCCGCGTCCGCCCCAAGTTTATGTTCCGGCGGTGCGCGTCCCGCGTCCGCCCCAAGTCTATGTTGCGGCGGAGCACGTCCCGTGTCCGCCCCAAGTCTATGTTGCGGCGGAGCACGTCCCGTGTCCGCCCCAAGTTTATGTTCCGGCGGTGCACGTCGTGCGCTCGCCCCAAGTCCATGTTCCGGTGGTGCGCGTCCTGCGTCCACCCCAAGCCCATGTCGCGGCGGAGCACGTTCCGCGTCTGCCCCAAGTCCATGTCCCGGCGGAGCACGTGGTGCGTCCGTCCCAGGTTCACGTTCAGGCGGAGCACGTTGCGCGTTCGTCCCAGGTTCACGTGCAGGCGGAGCACGTTGTGCGTCCGTCCCAGGTTCACGTTCAGGCGGAGCACGTTGTGCGTCCGTCCCAGGTTCACGTTCAGGCGGAGCACGTTGTGCGTCCGTCCCAGGTTCACGTTCAGGCGGAGCACGTTGTGCGTCCGTCCCAGGTTCACGTTCAGGCGGAGCACGTTGTACGTCCGCCCCAAGCTCACGTTCCGGCGGAGCCCGTCCCGCGTCCGCTTCCGGTCAAGGATCCGACGGCGCCTGTCCTGCGCCCGTCGCAAGGGCCTGCCCCGGCAGCGCTCGACGACCCACGGTCGCTCCTGGCTTCTGCCTCGGCGGTGGACGACGACACGCCGCCGCCTCTCGACTCTGCCTCGGCGGCGTCCGACGGTCCACCGCCGCTCCACGTTCCTGTCTCGGCGGCGTCCGACGGTCCACCGCCGCTCCACGTTCCTGTCTCGGCGGGGTTCGAGGACCAGCCGCCGCTCCACGTTCCTTTCTCGGCGGGGTTCGAGGACCAGCCGCCGCTCCACGTTCCTGTCTCGGCTGCGTCCGGTCCGTCGCCGCTCCAAGCCTCTGCCTCGGCTGAGCCCCTCGACCCGCCGCCGCTTCTCGTCTCAGCCTCGGCGGCGCACTCGATGTGGCGATCTGGGCCTCCCGGACTCCCGCCTGAATGGCCACAGTCGGACTCCCTGGTTTGGCCTCCCGGACGCCCGCCCGAATGGCCACGACTGGACTTGCGGGTTCGGCCACCCGGACGGCCGCCTGAATGGCCACGAAAGGACTCGCTGGTCTGGCCTCCCGGACATCCGCCAGACCGGTTTCGATCACGGGTCGTTTGACCCACCGCCCGACCCCTTCCGCCCACCCTCGTTTTTGGACATGGTTTTTCTTTTTGTGGGACGTCTGGAATCCGTCCCTTGAGGGGGGGGTACTGTCATGATCCGCGTCGGGCATGACAGGGGTTTTTGTCATTGTTTTCGTCTGCATGTGTTTTTGTTATTGTTTTTGTCACTTTCCTACCATGTGCACTTTTGTTTATGTTTGTCAGCTGAGTAGGGCGTTTCCCCTCAGCACTCTGTCTCACCAGCCACGCACCTGTTCCCCGTTATCATCAACACACCTGATTCCCATCTGCTCCCCTATTGACTGGACTATTTAAACACCTCACTCCGACAACCCATTGGCGGAACATTACTCCTGCTGCTTCATTTGGACTCTCACGACCGCTCCCTGATCTCGTTCACGCTCATGTTCTCGCTTCGCTCCCGCTCTTGCTCCCGCTCTTGTCCCTAGTTTTGTCACTGTCTTCGTTCCTCGGTTTTTGTTCTGTTTAGTCAAGTTTAGTTCGTCATAGTCATTTTGCACCCTGCCACGTTTGTTTGTCCACGCCATGTTATTTGTCCTCATTGATTAATTTAATAAATTCCCTTTAGTTTACCCTTTTCCCTGCTTCCTCGCACCTCTGGGTCCACCTCCTCCTCGCCGACCGAAACCGGACACTGTGCATTTTAAAGAAAATCAAGAATTAAATCAAAATCGCAATATTTGTCAAAAACATCACAATACAATTTTTTCCTAAAATAGTTCAGCCCTAAGGCGGTGTACACCCTGAACTGGTTGCCAGCCAATCACAGGGCAGACACAGTCAAACAACCATCCACTCTCAATTTTAGAATTTGCAATGAACTTACCATACATGTCTTGAGAATGTGGGAGGAAACCGGAGTACCTGAAAAAAACTCATGCAGCCACGGGGAGAAAGACTCAAACTTCTTCCAGGAAGACCGGAGCCAGAATCGATCCCACAACCGCTGCACTCTGAGGCCATCATGCTAACTAGTCGCCCACCGTGGCGCCCTGTTGTCGTTCACTCAATACATTATCACAATGCACTGCAGGTAGGGGATACCATCAACACCTGATCACTTTCATGTCAATTACAGTATTGAGGTCCAGGCCAGCACCATTATTCTGATCGGCTAACTTTGTAAAGCAGCGCTTACTTTGCACAAAATCTAAATTAATATCCTAAATTTAATGCATTTGAAATAATCAAGGTAAAAACAAAAATAACAACATAAACAAATTCAACATTAAGTTCCCTTGAGTCACTATGAATAAATAAGTTGCATCTGTTAACTCTGGAGGTATAATATTGTCTGTCCCAAGGTCAGTATCAGTGTGTGATTAACATCTTTTTTTTATTTGGAAGGCAGTATTGCTCTTCCATAGAGAAGAGACAAATTATAGCAACACTTAAACAAAATTGACCTGATACCTCGCTCTCCCACACGCGCTCACTTTCTTTTTCCTTTTCATTTTCTCACAAACACCCACATAAATAGACAAATAGTGTCCACTACTTCCCTATATGCCTTTTGACTTTAAATTCTTTATATTTGTGCTATGAAGACAGGGCTGAAGTGAAAACACAACCTCTTTCGCACCAACACCTTTCTCATTTTCCATTCTTTCACTTTGCAGTTCATAGGTCGCCTCCTTTTCTCCAAACCTGTATTCCACCCCAACAATCCACCTTACACAACCGCCCTCCATTCTCAAGCTCTCAACCACTTGCCCCACCTTCACACGTTCTCTTTCTTTGTCCTCCTTTTTCTGGTGTAAGTGTGCTCCCTAGTGTTGTTTTCATCAATGGACTGGGCTACAGAGGCTACTACGATAGAATATTCAGATTATATGGGCTCTGTCTTGGCATCACTTTTTAGTTTTGGATAATGTTTAGTGCTGATAATATTTCTATTGGTAGAGCTTGGTCACATGACCGTAATCAGGAAGTGCAACCCAGTATGCATACAGTAAATTTTGTCAGCATCATTGCTTGTGAGCTTAATGCATTCATAACTGATCTTACCATAGAAACCGCTTTTATTATAATCTTACAATTCTGAGTTGTAAGTGTTGAATGATGTTGATTTTGACATCTCTGATTTATTTTCACAGGTTAGCTGTATTGTGTTAGTGTAAATGCCAATGTAGAAAAAACAGAACTCAGGTGCAAGATCAACCAAAAAAAAAAGAAAGAAATATATATATGTTTGTGTGTGTGGGCATGTGTGCGCAGTATTTAACAAATCCGGTATCATGCATAACTATCTGCCAATATTACAAGTTGCATAGTAGAAAAACAGTAATGCTCGTTTTCTCTCCCTCCTGAAGCTGCTGTTATACCCATTGAATACCAAGCGGCATGATTTCATACTTTATTTATGCAAATCAGATTAACTGAAGCATTCGTCATGCCATAAGTCTTCGTAAATACCCTCCAGTGACAGAAATGTTCACACCTTTGGTTCTAATTTGTAACAGGTTTACGAAATATATTCCAAGTCTTCAACTGCAATCTAATTTTAAAAATTTAGGTGTGAAGAAAACACACTTCTGTAGCTTTTTTTTCCTGTTGTCTTTTTTTTTCCCAAGTTGCCTCAAGGAAATAATGAACAATTAAGAAATGCTCCATCACCTATTGACTTCGCTCACAAACTTGACATGAATATAAATGAGTAATAGTGGCTGTAACATTGGCTTTTTAAGTTTTGAGTGGCTGTTTACGAAACTATATGTGCACAGAAAAATAAAAAAATACCGTACAGTAAAAACTGAAACATTGAGCGTTCACATAATGTCATTCAATTTCAATCCATCCATTCACCCATTTTCTCGACCACTTATCCTCGCTACAATCGCTAGTGAACAAGAGCCTACCCCACTTGACTTTGCCGAAAAGGTGGGGTTGAATTGCAATTACATTTATTTGCTAGCATATAGGCTTCATTCACGTGACAAGCAGTATAATGGTAGCGACGTTGACACTGCAGGGTGTAATGCCCAATTCGGATTTTTAAGTGACCTCAATGCATCCGTGTTGTGACATGCATGCGGACAATGTGTAAAAAAAGTGTTACGGAAGTTTTATCATTCCATATTGCCAGAGTAGCGAGGTGGGAGGATGTAGAAATATTTTGACAATATGAGGCAATCCTCCTCGATCTCCTCATTAAAGGAGATGTTGATTGAATATGATGTCACATCATTGTCGCCTGAACCGTCTGTATATTGGGCTTTGCATAACGTGTATATAAAAGTCGGATGAGCGTTCATACTGCAGATGAATCACATACACATCCAATTTATGGTCAAGTCAATTTTATTCGTATAGCCCTTAATCACAGACATTCTCAAAGGGCTTTACATAACCACAATCAACATCCACTGATCTTAACCCCCAGGAGGGCAAGGAAAAACTCAAAACCCCATTGGGGGAAAAGTGAGAAACCTTGAGAAGGGACCACAGATGGGGGAATCCCCCTTCCAGGATGACCAGGCTGCTTTGGATGCCAAGTGGGCAACATTTGACACGTACAATGATGCTATACAATGTTAGATGAGAGAATGTGAGAGTCAATTAAATGAAATGCTGCAGGAAGATGACTTCAGTGGAGTGGGTCCTGATCCAGCGCCGTAATCTCCATGGCAGCATATCCGAGGATGAGCCTTCGATCTTGTACCGGTCAGTTGATGTAAATTCAGAACAGCCACTTCCAAGTGAATCACCATCACCTAATTCCCAAGCCGGGGAATTGGGAACAGAAAATTTATATATATTATATATATATATATATATGTATATGTTATAACCACATACGAAAGTGGTCCAACTAAATTTCAAACTCCTGCATTGTCACAACATCCCAGATACCTTATCTTTCCAGTCAATATCCAAAATAAACATGTCAAACACAGAAAAAGGCTCAAATAATATGCCCCCTTGGCCACACTCCAGGCAACTTGGAACATTCTATAAATACTTAAGGATATACTATCTATTCTTTCTCATGTGTTGACGGTAATGTTGCTTTTCTTGCAATACCTTCCCACCTACATATTTATGTCTTCTATTTTGTACCTTTCCAGCATTGCAATATAAATCACACACAGCACAAAGCTATTCTCGCTTGTTTTAAGAGATTTTGAGTTTGCCCTCCAGAGAATTGAAGAGATCGGAACAAATTTGAATCAGATGTTGAGTCTTTATTTGAACATTTTCCTTCCTGAATATAAGATGAACACATAGAGTAAGTTTTGTTTAATAAGGGTTTATTCTATAGTAATTCACATTTGCTTGTTGACTAGATTCCAACAACAGCTATTCATCACAAAACACATTTTTTAAACAGTGGGGACAGTGTGTAAAATGTAAAGAAAAACAGAATACAATGATTTGCAACATTATTTCCAAACTATATTCAGTTGAATACACAATGGGGACAAGATATTTAATGTTCATAATGATGAAGATTATCGTCTTTTGGGGCAAATATTCTCTCATTTGGATTTTTGATGTCTGCAAAAACGTTCCAAAGAAAGCTAGGACAGGGCAACAAAACACTCTGAAACTTGAGGAAGGCTAAAAAAAACACATCTGGAAAATTCCATTAGTGAACAGATTGATGTGAAACAAGTGAGTGCCCTGATGGGGGACAAAAGGAATATCTCCAAAAGGCTCAGTTACTCCCAAGCAAGGGAGCCACATTGTGAGCAGCTATGTTCCGAATATCCCAATAATAGGTCAGAACAATGTTTCTCAATGTACAACTGCGAGGAGTTTAGGGATTTTATTATCTATGGTCCATAATAAAACAAATCATTCAAAACATTTGAGAAATCTCTGCAAGTAAGTGGCATGAGCAAAATAAAAAACAATAAGTGTAAAGTAAGTTGCAATGTGGGCTCACACTAGAAAACCATTGTCATCTTCAAATGCAAGGTAAAACTCTGCCGTGCAAAACAAAAGCCATGATTCAACAACATCCAGAAACGCTGCCAGAATCACTGTGCCTGAAATCATCTGAGATCGACTGAAGCTAAGTGGAAAAGTGTGCTGTGGTCCAACGCGTCCACATTTAAAATTGTTTTTGGAAATCATTGCGGTTGTGTCCTCTGGGTCAAAGAGGAAATACCATAATAATAAATATATAATGCCAACGCAATTGGCGGTGCAGTTTCATAAAAAAAAAAAAGAAAAAGAAGAAAAAAAATAATAAATCCATGTTTTTTTTGGGGAGCGGAGACCCATTCACTATACTGGGTGTGGGCAAACTACAGCCCGGGGGCCACATGCGGCCCATCAAACGTTTTAATCCGGCCCACCGAACTTTAAATTAAACAAATAAACCTTGTTCATGTTTTATTTTCTAAATACTGTGGATTTTCAAAGACAGATATATTGTTGTAATGCTTTTGTTCTCTTTCATTTCAAATTAAATGTATTTTTTTTGCCCGAAGAGGTGAGGTTACCAAAACACTCCATCCATCCGCTCCTGATCCGGCCCCTCTGTCAAATTTCTGAACCCATTGTGGCCCGCCAATCAAAAAGTTTGCCCAACCCTGAACTATACAGTACTCCCCATCCCACATTCATTTGGCCCAACACAAAACTCTGAAAACTGTGACAGGCATGATAGTTGATGCATCATCTCCAAACGCATCCATGATATTGCCACTTAAAATAAAAATCTTCATCACTATTGCACAGTCTGATGATGACACCCCAGCAGTGGGAGATGTAAAAAAGCCATCAAAAAAGACCTGGAGCAGAGACACAGATCCTGCCCTTCAGGATTACCGACACAAATGCATTGCTTTTTTTTGCTTGGTTCAAATCCCTGCTGCACTTGAACGATGACTCTCAAACAGAAGTCTATGGAGGCCCCATCACAGAGACGGTGGTCAGCATTTCAGAATTAGAATCAGAATCAGAATGCCTTTTATTGTCGTTATACTACATGTACAATGAGATTTGAGAGCTTCCCGTCTCCAGTGCAAATATGTAATCTAACATACCATATTTTCCGGACTATAAGCCGCTACTTTTTTCCTAGATTTTGAATCATGCGGTTAATACCGTGCGGCGTCTTTTCTGTGGCTTTTTCTTTCATCTGTAGGGGCACGCTATAGTTAATAAAATACGCTAAATAAATCTTGATTTGTTTTTTTTCTCTTGGGTCTTTTCTGTTTTAATTATCAAAGTTGTTGCTGTGTTAAAAGGCACTGTTTTAACAATCTGTTTATCTACCTTTATGTACATTCACTGTACAAAATCGTTCTGTAAATGCAGTAAACAAAAAAAAATTTCAACATAGAAAACTGTGGCTTATAGTCTTATGTGGCTCATATCTTTTCTTTTTTTCTCCAGAAAGAGTTGCTGCGTCTTATATACAGGTGCGTCTTATAGTCCGGCAAATGCAGTAAATGGATAACTATTGCCCGTATTGCAAGTTATACAATTATGGTGATGTCAAAGGTGGTTGCGTGCGAGAGTTCAGCATAGAGATGGCTCTCAGAAGAAACATGTTTTTCAGTCTGTTTGTCCCTGCTGTGATGCACCTGTATTGGCAGACACATCAGATTCACTATCAGCATCTCCACCAGAGAAGTCAGCCATGAAGGAGTTGTTTGGGGAACCATTGATAGCCCAGAAGTCACAGATCAGGTCTGCAGCTGATGTGGCAAAGGAGGAGCTGAACTTGTACACGTCAGTAGACTGCATTCCCACAGATGTTAACCCACTAAGATGGTGGGAAAAAACATCGGAGGTCATACTCTCACCTTTCCAAGTTGGCACAGCGTTACTTGGCTGTACCCGGAACCTGTGTCTCCAGTGAGAGAGTGTTTTCCACTGCAGGTGACATTGTCACAGCACATAGGTCTTCAGTCAACAGAAAATATAAACATAATCATTTTTCTTCAGCGAAACATGTAAATTGGGTGAAAACAATTTCAGTTTTGATTTTAAATCTGCCTTTTATGAAAGTTATTTTTATGCAGCTTAAGATGGGTATGATCCGTAGCTCCAGTAAAGACTAGTTTATTTGAAGGTCCTGTTTTTGTTTAATAAACTGCTGAGAATATATAAATATGTTTGACTTTTATTTTTTAAGAAGCTATTTATTTGTAAAATATACTGTAATCTGGGGCTTATATGGGTCATTTCTCCATCAGATATATATTTTTTTTGTATTAGTACAGAATTATTATTTTTTTCATGGTGCTGTTTTGTCCCTGTCCTGAAAATACAGCCCGGGACCTTGCTGCTGTATTTGGATGATTCTGTGTGGAAGTTTCAGGAAGTATGAAAACAATGATGTTTCAAATTATACAGTTTTAAAGGTGATACTTGTTTTGTTAATGTACAGTATAATTGACTGAAAATGGTACAACACAGAAGATGTGATTTATCAAAAGTATTTTTTGCAAGGTGCAAATGTATTATTATTATATTTATTATTATTAATTTATTTTCCATTCATAGCATATATGCTTCAAATTTAACCCAAACACTAGAGTGCTTTATTTTAAGGCCTTGATTTTGTTTAATAATTTGCAGATGCTGAAACTATAATTCACAAAATAATTATAGTTTAACTTTTACCTTCTAATTAGCTATTTAGGTGTAAAATATACTGTACTGTGTTACTTGGAATGCAACACAGAAGATGGTGGTTTATTTTGTATTTGTATAGTAGTGATTTTTTTTGCCATGGTGTATGCACAGCAGGTATTGCTACACCAGATTTAATTACATTTAAAATGTGTAGTTTTGAGTCGAACCAAATTTTGGTATTTCGACAAACTAGGTACAAAGATTTCAAGATTTTTTTTTTTTTTTACAAATCATTAGTTTTTTGCACCAAAGAAATATTGAGTTGTGACACTAATGTATTGAAGGAAGTTATAATTTCTCTTCTCTCACTCTATATATATATATATATAAATGGTAATTATAATATGTAGATTTTCGTTATCATCAAAAATGAAGTCAAAATATTTGATATATTCTATTTGTGAGACACGAGTACTATAAAAAAAACTGGGTCTGTAGCGCCCCCTAGAGTGGGTCATTGGTGGTTCATCAAAGCCTTTTTTGTTTCATCAATCCCGGTAAGTTTGATCTACGGCTATGTAAATAGTGTGACACGTTTAATTTTGGTCGATATTGAATACAAAAACTCTACGATGGATGGGTGGATATAGATAGCAGGCGACAGTGGTAAGTTTAAAACTTAAAAGTTTAAAACTGTTTTCTGCTGGAGCAAGACGAAATGAAAGTATTACACATGTCATACATACTTTATTAGGGTTTTTTGAATGCGCGCCACAGTTAGTTCAGCGGCATCAATACGTGTTTTGTCCTACTGTAGTTGCCGTAGTGAGCAGTCAAAGATGGCCGAACTTCGGCGCATGCATGACTAAATTAGTCAGTTCTGCACAAATTCATACTGATGTGTCAAGGGGTCCGACAAGTTTGTCGAGTAGATTTGGGGTTTTATCTTCCCCAGTTTGAGATTAGACAGGGTCAACGGCTTCATGATAGCAGTTCTGCCTTCACGGCTGAGTTGATTGGGATGCTTTGGGCACTGTGGAGAGTAGAAGGTTAACAAATGCTTTAATTGCCACTGATTTACTGCTTTTACTGATGGCGTTGGGAGTAGGTGTAGGTGGTCGTGCCCGACCTGATATTGATATTGAAATTTGAATGTAGATTTATAGGTTGGAGGTGATTGGTCACTGTCATGATCCGTTCTGTCATGCCATGTCTTGTTATTGTTTTCCCAGCTGAGTGGGCGTTCCCTTCAGCAACTCGTTCCCCGACTCGGGGCGTTATGTCTGGAAAGACGCGCCCTCCGGCCGCGCACCTGACTCTTGTCAGCACCATGATTGCGGGACTACAAAAACTGACGACGCGGACCACGCGGCGTCGGAATATTTCTCCTGCCTCGCTCACGTTCATGTTCCCACGCTACCAATTGTATTGCCTTCTCGCTCTGCACTTTGCAGTTGACGCTTTTCTGTTTCTCGTTTTGGTCACGCTAAGGCTTTGCCCGTTTCTGTTTTCGTTCGTTGAATTGGTTTTCTCCTTGCCCTTCCGTGGCAAGCAATTTAAGTTTTTCCGTTCCTTGCCTTTTGCAAGCTCTTTCTGTTCCGCCGTTAGTTTTCCTTTTCCTGGTGTTTGTCCACCAGCGTTTTCCGTTGCTAGTTGTCGGCGCCTATAATTAATGATTGACTTGTGCTCTCTATTATAATAATAAATATCTTGTTAAATTACATCTTGCTGTGTCTGTGATTCTGGAGCCCACCTCGTATTTCCCAGCGATCGCCGGGAAATACGCACGACAGTCACAAAGTGTCGTGAATGTGGTTGCCGGCGCATGTGAGTGTCATGGACAACAATATCGCGTATGATATTGCCAAATCCAGTGTGAACCATTTAAGAATAATGGAGTGTCATGACAAAATAAGTATTATATATCTATATATATATATAGATATATATTATATTATATAAGTATTGTCTCAAAAAGGCAACACAATTGGAATACTACGAGGAGAGGAATGAATTGCTCTCACATTAATCCATTAGTAGAGTGTACTTTCAAAACTTGTTTCACAAGGTGGGAGGGAATAAAACTGACACGACTTCGACAGGGTCACAATTTATCAAAATGACGGGTCTCGCAGTTCTTATAGTTTCAACATCCTGGGAATCAGAGTGTTAAACCTTGCACTCAGTACTGAATAAATGTATTGGTTTCTTCTTGAACAGGTGATACTGATTAGGCAGAATGTACTGTATACGTCATTCTATATGTCACTAACAAAAACTTTAGCATAGTTGTTTGCCGATATTTCATCGCCCTTGTCCTGATTCCGATGGCTGGCTGTGTCGCTCACAATTTTCTGAACACAGCTGTGCTATTCCACTTATACAGCTCAGCTCTAACTGAAGTGTGCATTTGAATAACGTCCTGAGCTTCGGAACAGAATATTGTTCAAAAGTGCCATTTGGTTATTCAGAGTGCTCCAAGCTGCAGTAGATGAAATGATGGTCACAAATGAAATGAAAATGAATCTGCAATAACCCAACTGCAAAGGAGCGGGGCTACACTCTTCTAGAATATAGTGAAATATGAACAAACGCATCAAATAATGGTAAGCCACCTACAGTACTGTAGTGGGATCATCTTAACACATGAGCTTGAATGCAGTTGGAACTTAAAGCCATGCTGGATGATTTGCTTATTGAAGTAACTGATGAGCTTGACCACTAATGCATGGCACTTTTCCAGTTATGTCCATAAATGTTGATTTATCACATACAAGTAGTATATAAAAAAGATACAAACTTGCACACACACACGTACATTATCCCAGTGCTAAATAGGATGATCCGTGCGTCATGTGACACTCCAACACTATTCCGATTCACAGCTGTACTTGTGGTGAAAAGCCTTTTGTCGTCAAGCCCTATTTAATTGACAGCTGTTGCTAAAAGTCCTATCAGTTGTTTTTTTATTTTTATTTTTATCAACATGCATTTTTTCTCACACGTGGATGACTTAAGGGATACGATAAATGGCCTATCACTTACTCAAGCCCTCTGAAAAGGCATGTAATATTCTCCATTACTTTAATGTTAATGGAAATCTAAGAGGGACATCAGTGTTCGACACATATCTCTGACTTTTATGAAGTAATGGTCATTTGCATTTCTACCCTCGGCGGGTCCGATCCTTTTTTAATTTAATTTTGACCTTTCCATAAATTCAGACCATTTCCCAGGCAAGTATATGGAAGAGAACCCTCTACAGAATTTCAAAATGAAAGGGCATCCAGACTGAAGAAGCGTTATTATTTTTCCATTTTTTTAGACCCGGATAGCCCGGAGATATACAGTGAAAGCGGTATAAAAAGAATCCTTCATGCCTCATTATGAAGACAAAATTGAACTGCAGACAGTCCCATCAGCGATCCCACAAACTGGTGAATATGGTACCTTTCTTCCATGAAATTATGTTGAGATTAGAAGGCGATTGTTCAGTTGTCACCTTTTGTAATTAAGTAAAGACACATGGGAAATTGTATGGCTCTCTTTCCAGCAGCACTTAAGTAATTTGAGAAAGTCCTTTAACAAGAGCTCTCAGATCACCATGGAGACAGCTGCCTTTGAGTGAATACATGCCATTTGATGACCAACTGACAAACATTCACCGGAGCCCATTAAACAGTACAACTCAAACTCAACCTCCCAGAAAGCACAGTGAAAGATTTAAGTTGTATTGCTTGTTCGTGGAAGGAAGTAATTGTTTAATTGCACTCCGTTATTGCGGTCGAATGGGGGCTCGGTATAAAACGTGTTTGGATGCCACTGTCCTCTTGCAGCAGCTGGCTCTGAAAAGCCCTGTGTGTTTGTCAGCTGGCACTCAAGAGAGGCGCACAAGCACAGTCATACACATGTGAAAACTCTTTGTTGTGTTTGATTTAGTCTTCCTGCACGGCTGCATCTTGATTTCTTTGCATGCAAGAGGAAATATCCTCTATTCAAATTAGATGAAAAATGAGAGAGGAAGACAAATGGAAATGGAAGAAGGGAGCAGAAAGGGAAGTAATCGTCATGAGGGATGGATTTGATTTGCAATTAAACCCACTCCATTATTAATCAGTGTTTGAAGTTGATTGGTTTCCGGGAGTGTGGTGGGCCGAAAGTTAATGAGGGGTTCCGATCGCAGACAAGCAACATATGACCTGTCAACCCTGGATGAAACCCGTGTGCATCAATCATGCAAGCCATCCTTGTCAGACATTCAACACCAGCTGTTGCTTCCTGTTGACTCCTTCTATGCAGAAACCTTTGACCCAGCCACCACAGCAGCAGATGCCACAGAAAGCCCTCGGATGTGAAATAGTCAGATGCCAAAGGAGACATTTCAGCTTGAACATCCACAGGCGCATATACTGTAGTAAATAAAAACTGAAAACCTAACATTAATGTGAGAAGTCTCTTTACACTGTCAAATAAACGCTAAGGCACCAACATACCCAAAGACCTCTTAAACCCTTTTATAAAGCAGCTGCGTTTTTGACCTGACCCGTAAAAACTCTATAATGCAATAAGCTAGAGATCACTTCTGATGGGGAGCTGATGTTATCCTCTTAGTCCAGCAGATGATTTAAAAGGCAGATTGGATTACTTGGGCCAGGTAATTGGCTTACGTGTGAAAGGGGAAACTATGTGAAAGCCGAGGGAGAGGTTGAGTAACAGTGAAAACATGGTCAAAAGGAATTATGAAGGTAGAACCCCATCATTGCATATGTGCGTATGTGGATATTAGACCGGTGCAGCCCTGCTATAAGTTTTTATTGTCCTTCATCACCGGTCATGGTAGCAGAACTTTTCTCTCTCTCTCTGTCTCTCTTTCTCTCTCTCAATAGATATTTACTCCCCCCATAATTATTGCCACCCCTAGTTAAAATGTGTTCTTTAGCTGCTAATATTGCTTCTCTATATAATATGAAACCAAAACTATATAGACTATAAAGATTAAAAAAAAAAAGATGACAATCCACATCCAATCTTCAAAGGAACACTTCATTGACGTTAACATTGGCACTTACATAATGGTTTTGCATGTAAAAATGAAAAAAAGACTGAATTGATTGAAGTTTTTTTTTTTTTTTGTGATGAACTTTACAACAAATTGGCACGCCCCCTTATTGGAGCTCGGCTTGCTATTTTTTCCGGTTTCAGTGTCTGCGTCACAGCAGGGAGGCAAGCAAGGTAATATTGCTCGAATTGTCAGTTCTGTTGTCTAAAACGGTGACCGAACGCCACCAAAATGAAAATACACATTATTAACCTTGTTCACTTCAACCTGTGAAAGTATAAAAGCGTGGTTTTATTGACATCAAATGTGAGCTCATGGGATCACCTCAACAAAATAAATTTTTTTAAAAAAAAAACTGCCGATCGCTTCACCACTTGCACACTTACAAAGAGCAAGAATAAGGACAAGAGCACTAAAACTAACACGATGTCCTTAATGGTGCGCTAACATATTAAACGACTATTGATGAAGGAGGTATTTGTCAGTGAACTCACGTTTATTAACAACCAAAACAGTGTGTGTTTCTCCACGTTTGACATAGAAGGAAAAAGATCTCTCATGCTCTTTCTCGTAAACGGAGTGAGGCATTCATGAACTGGGAAATATCTGTACACAAAGTAACAGAACATCTTTGCCACAAGGCCTCACTGGCATCATATAAAAATAAAACACATAATCAAGTTTGTTGTTGTACTATGTTATGCTCCTAAAACAAAAATTCATGTTCCTCCGAATATTATTCCCGAGGATTTTTTGTTGTTGTTTGTACCTTGTCCATTGATTTTGTAAATCTATTAAATACTGTTAAATTATGCATAACAATGTAGAAAGGCATGTTTTGGAAAACAAAATAATTAAAAAAAAAAAAACCAATACAATAGTTTTCTTTTTAATTTTTTTGTATTCGTATAGGTTCCATTTTAAAATGCACCAAACAATTCCAATCACTAAAAAAATTAAGGCCACAGTATAGCCTTCAATACAATCCTTCAGTACTAAGCAGCAAGAACAAGAACGAACATCTAGAAATTCAACAAGATGAAGAATTCTCCGGGAAGCCATGACAGGTTTGGCAGTCCTTTTAAACACAGCTAACGCTGATGCTTGACAGGTGCGCCGCTGGAGGGTACCGCCCACCACTCCAGCTTAACATAGAAATAGAACATGCAGAATCATGCAAAAATAAATGCGTTTTGGGGGCTGAAAGGGCTGAGGCGATGGCTGAAAGGTGAGCTACCGTTCAACCAACGGGCTTCCATGAATGCCAGTATATTGCTTCCAAGACCGTCATCTTCTCATAACTCAAAGTTAGCCATGTCATTGATTTTCTGTCAAGGCTTTCTATAGATGAAACATGATGACGGGCAGCTTTCGAGCATGTTTGCGGCTACAGCACACACGAATTAAATCAAATTCAACGAGTCTCCATTGTCATCTTTGCAAAGCGTGCGGTTGCACAATGGAAAAAATTTGAAACCGTTTCCGAGGGAGAGCTTCACATGAGACATACACTCAATCACCCCTAAATAGAAGTGACTGATTCTCTGATAAAAGACAATACCGACTAAGTAAGAGTGAAAGGAATCAGTTCCTGACAGTAGGTGAGAGTAAAAGGAAAAATACAGGTAAAAACATTAATTCGTTCATCATTCGGGCAGCCTGTAGCAGGATCACGTTTGTTTGTTCAACAGCCTCGCATACTGTGGAAGGAACTACTGTGTCTCTTGCTTGAAGGGAGGAGAGAGGAGGGGGTTCACTGTGTCCTTTGCAATCAAGATCCTCTGTCGGCCAGGCTTTATACCACCTCCTGGACCACACAGGCCATGTCAGACGACATGAATGAAACAAGCCATATCATGCCAGGCCGGTAAACCGTTACACAAGCGCTTATCGTGGGAACTAGGACAGAAGGGGCACCAAACATGAGAGAACGTGACAAAATTTGACAGGACCATGTGATACAAATCTGTCTTCTATTGTTTTACAGACCGAATCTTTAGTTTTGTTTTGCACTTTACTGTTAGGGTTTGCGGTATTCACCCCATACTAGACCCACTTTTGACAGCCAAACAGGTTCTCCTGGGCACACTGAAAAACATGGCATTTTTTTTTTTGTTTTAATAATTTGGCCAAGCATCTTCTGTATCTATGGGCTGTCAAGTTTGCTGGAGGGTGGAACGGTGGATGACTGGCTGGCACGATGGCCTCACAGTGCAGAGGTGGTGGGTTCGATTCCGGCTCCGGCCTTCCAGTGTGGAGTTGGCATGTTCTCCCCGTGCCTGTGAGGGTTTCCTCCCACATTCCAAAAACATGCATGGCAGGTTGATTGAACACTCTAAATTGTCCCTCTGTATGAGTGTGAGCGTGGATGGTTGTTTGTCTATGTGTGCCCTGCGATTGGCTAGCAACCAGTTCAGGGTGTCCTCCGCCTACTGCCCGTAGATAGCTGGGATAGGGTCCAGCACCCCCGTGACCCTAGTATCGAGAAGCGGTACAGAAGATGGATGGACGGATATATCTTATATAATAGTATCGTTAGCTTTATAGCACTTTTCTGATCTTGCAATCTGATTTGTTTGCCTCATACTGTGTATTCAAAAATAAGAACAACCTAAAACCAACTTTTCCCACGTCACTGAATAAATTATAGGCGTGAAGAAGTAAGTGAAAACAGAGCCATAGCAAACCTGGAATTTACACTCATCCTGTTCAGCTAAGTAGAGTAAATCTTACTGTATGTTTATGAATTACCTCCGGGATAAATATGAACAGAAAATATTCCCGAGTGTGTGAAGCATGATTCCTCCCACTTCTCCTGAATTTGCATTTGGTCAAAGGTGTGATAATAGCTGAGAATTTTAGAGTCACTGGATTAACGAAACTCCATCTCAGGTGGGTTGACATGAATGAAATTAATTTAGATTATTTTTTTTTCAAAATCATGTACAGCTAACAAAAACAAATGATTTAATAAAAACACGATTACGTATTGCTATTCAAAAATATTTGTTCTGATTATTTTAGGGCGGCACGGTGGCCCGACTAGCTAGCACGATGGCCTCACAATGCGGAGGTCGTGGGTTTGATTCCGGCTCCGGCCTTTCTGTGTTGCATTTGCATGTTCTCCCCGTGCCTGCATGGGTTTCCTCTGGGTACACCGGTTTCCTCCCACATTCCAAAAACAAGCGTGTCAGGTGCATTGGACATTCTAAATTGCCCTTAGGTATGAGTGTGAGCGCGGATGGTTGTTTGTCTACGTGTACCCTGGGATTGGCTGCCAACCAGATCAGGGTGTCCCCCGCCGACTGCCTGAAAATAGCTGGGATAGGCTCCAGCGACCCTTGTGAGGAGAAGCGGTACAGATAATGGATGGTTATGATTATTTTAGTAATTAAGCCCCCTAAGGCGAGTCAGTGGCCGCCACCCGTCCTGGAGCGATGGAGGCACCAACTCCCCAGGCTACATACCAGTCAGGATGGTGCAAATAGACCGAGCTGAAGGAAAACCTTCACAAGCCCATTCTGACTGCAATAAAAACATACTTTTGTGTCAGATGTAATGCATGAAGCTGATTACATAACCCTTGTAACGCATTTACCCTTGACATTTTATTATATGGCTTAAGGATAATTTAATAAATCACGGTTGAGGACAGGAGAGATTGTGGTCACTAACAAGCGAATGCATCTTCTTGAATCATGCTTTTTAGCAAACTCCTGGGTCACGTCATCCAAACTAATGAAACATTAAATTAAAATTCAGTATTATGGCCCATTTTTTGTTTAGTATTTTTGATCTGAGCCTTAAATTGAACCATGCAAAATGGGCCTTTTTTGTGTGTAATATTCAAAAAACAAATAATGAAACACTGGAAAGAAGGTCTCCAGCACCCCTTGCGACACCAGTAAGGAGAAGCGTTCCAAATAATGGATGGAAAGATGCATAACTTTTTTGACTGAAAGTATGCTTTCTTTCATGCTGGTGCTAGTGAGTAGTCTGAATATCTCCTGGTGCCAATTTTAACTGATCTTCAAAATGTATGGGATTTTATTATTAAACTTGAAGACAGATGTCTTAATTTTGACAGATTACAATACAATGTGCTAGTACGAAATGATGACATTAAATTGACAGATGTATGCAAATGTATTTATAATACAGAACCTCATTTGGCTGCCTGTTTTGGCAAATGATGAAGCTCTAATTGGTTTGTCAAACACGCCTCAGTTAATTTTGCAGGCAACTCAACAGTGCTTGTCTTCCTGCCAGTTTTGATTCCCCAGTTTTCGCTCGATCCTGCTTCACAAGACAGCCTGGTAATCAGCCAGACCTACCGTTTACCTCAGTTTCAACCCCAGCCATCACCACCTTGTCAGGTTCAACCTTAAAATAAACACGTTGTTTTTTTTTCCTGTCATACACTCTGGAACTGGGGCGAGCTAGCTCTTCAATCATAAGAACAGAGATAGAATCGTGGCAGGTGTACAAAAGATAGCACAAATGTCACACTAAAGGCTGGGTGCCAGACCCGGCCTAATAGATCTTCAGGTGTCTTCTTCATGTTACTTGCTCAAAAGAGTACGAAAATTGCAAACTGTCTTCGCGTTTAACAGGATTTTATGACCAAATCCTGCATTAATATAAATGGAAAACTATTTGAACAAAATACTTTCCTCAACTTTTGCTTTCACAATACTTGAATTTCATTTTTATAATAATATGATGGTTTTATACATTCATACTGAATAGTTTCACAGTCAGAACAGCACTCGACAGTATACGCTTCTACAAAAGTGTACAACTAAAATATAGGATCAATATTGCACCTCTACTTCGAGCAAAAGTCCTTCAGAATATCCCTGCTGCGCTCATACAAATTCTGCTCTTGAGGTTGCCCCCCCCATATGATTTGAATTTGTAAAACATCAGAATAAGGAAATATTTAATCCATGTTTCTTTAATTCTTGCAGCAGTCCACCAATTCTAGTTCCGCCGCATTAGGAGTGATGATGTGACCAACTAACGCAGAACAAACAGCATTCTCTAGGTGGAGTTGCTGCCATTTTTTAAAATCACTATTTCAGTGTAAAAAAATATTGGGTGACAGGGAACTTTAATAAATTTGAATATCTACCACCTCAAAAGTTGGGTCCCGGTAGTTTGATCTGCACCCGGATGCCTTTGCATATGTGGGATAAACAGTAATTCATGAAAGACTCCCCAAGCCAACAAATGTGGGTGAACTGAAAAATATCGTGAGGTTCATATCATACTAGCCCTACATTCAAAACTTCTTGAGAATTGCTGAGTCACTCTACAGTTCGTTGTAAGCGGATGGTACACCCAAAAATCTGTCACCCAAACGTGAAACCAAACGAAGATCAACAAAACAAATCAACACCAATGAATTACACTTCAGTCATCCTATAACTTGGCCCTCAAACCATAGTTTGAGGCCATTGCTTTTTTACTATAAAATTTCTGACTTTTCCAAGCACATCGTCTCCCTCTTAAGCTGTTTGCAGAACTTGCTCCAAGATCGTAGCTATAAGAGAAGTCAAACAGTCACTTTGTGAGCAAGCTGTGGTGCTAGTGACTGGGTACATGTTTTTGGGATTTGGTATATACAGCATGGGATATTGTGGTTATAACATCTGGCTCCATCTCTTTGCAGCATGTGAGCTTATATTGGTCCATGTCATGAGGCATTCCTGATAGCCACTCAGCATAACCATTTGATCTCCTGGGCCGATACTTAATCAAAATCAGCAATTTCAGCCCACCCACCTGTGCATTGTGGAATTGAATTTAGCAGATGACAGGACATGGGTTCGGTTTTTGAAATGATGGTACATAATAGAGGTACGCTCTAAACCTTAAACCAATTGCACATTTAAATGCTAAAAATTCCGATTTACTGGAATGAAAATGATCTGTTCTTTTCAGGCGGGGTCAAGGTCATACAGCCATATCGAATTGCTACCAATTTGCCTTGCATTCTCTGATAGAGAATGCCCCCCCAAGGCCTCCTTGAGAAGTGTCACAGAGCAGAACAAAAGGTCTCTACGAAATCAGGATAACCACTGTCTCAAGTGTCTTTGTCCAACCCTTAGCACTACACGTTTATTCCTACCTGCATGAAAGGTCCAGCACACCGTAGAAAATGAACCCTGGTCCATTAAAGTGGATCATACAGCGCAGGTGTTAATACACTCAAAGCAGCTGCTGTTTTATTACATTATCAAAGTGCTGAAACTTCTGGGATACACTGCAGAGCAACTACAATACTTGTAAAGAATGAAATAAATAAAATATAATGGGAAAAGTCTTACAGACTCTCGATTTCATCTTGTGTTTTAAACCAACTTTCCTGTCAGGTTTCTCTGCTTTAATGATCCATCACTTGTTATTCCTAACTTGAGGCAAGTTCTCAAGGATAAAAATGAGCCAATCAAACTGTATTTGGTAACGTATAACGCTCTTGCCTAAAAATGATAATAAGAGCATTTGCATCCTCACTAGCCATATTTGTTTCAGTGAGCGTTGAACAGTTACAAATTTCAAAGTGAATATTGAAATATTTGATTGATGGAGGAAAAACAGGGCAACCTCAGTCTGAACTCAACTGCCTTTACCAACTTGATTTTCTCCTTTTTTATGGAACTTTTAATAGCAGCAGACTCAGTAAGTTTTTTACTCAGTATAATGTAGTATTTAAAACACCATTACATTAGTTATTCTTTTCATTACTGTATAAATAAATTTACTGCATGTTGTTCACAATTTAAACAGCCAATTCATTGCCCAATGCTTCACATTTGAGACTCACAGGGTCACATCCCCAAGTGTCCTGACTCCTGTACAATTGTTTAGTCGGGTTAGAACTACATTTTCTGCACTTTGCTCCTTGAATAAAGACAGAAAGCTATGGTTGGGGCTCCACGCTGCCTGCTTGTGCTCTCTTTGAGGTCTCTAGGCTTGCTGGATGAAACTGATGTCCTTCTGCTAAGTGCTAACCTCGACTAGTAAGCCATCAAAAGCTAAGAGGACCTCAACATATTGTGCAGCTGGCTTTTATATTTTCACAGGTTGAAATGGACAAGAGTGCATGTGTATATGAATGTTGGTGGCAATTAGTCACTGTGGTGGCCCGGTGACAAACTGATTAAGGCGTCTGCCTCACAACGCAGAGGTCATGGGTTTGATTCATGACCTAAATTGTCCCTAGGTGTGATTATGAGTGTGGATGGTTATTTTTTATTTATGTCCCCAGCGATTGGCTGGCAACCAGTCCAGGTTGTACACCACTTACTGCCTGGAGACAGCTTGGATAGGCTCCAACACGCCCGCAACCCTCGTGAGATGAACCGGATTGGATAATGGATGTCTCACACATATTGCAGAATTGACAATAAAAACACTAGACTTGACTTCAGGACTGGCCTAAAAATGGAGCTGTTGACGACTGCTTGACCTTGGTGCGCACTCATACCTGTCTATCTCCAAACCTGCACATAGAGACACACAGAGGGAAAAAAGGCAGAGCTCAATAATGGACCAGACAATATTGTTTAAACCAGGGTCTCCAAGTCTTGTCCATGTGAGCACTTATCCAACCTGTTTCATATGATACCGTGTTCCAGCACACTTGCTTGAAATGATCAACTTATCGGCAAGCTTTGCACAGGCCTAATAATGATCGTGATCTCTACACATTTTTAAACACTTATTTGCACAGTCCCACTGCAGGGACTTGAGTGAGGCCCAAAAGCGTAATTAAATACTCAATGTGCCAATTGGGTGTTAAAGGGAAGTCTAAAGGGAGTCTTGCTTGTCCTGCTTCCCCGCTGTTGGAAGTTGAGGTTGGCTTCGCTTGCTGTTGCTAGGACTTACAGCCCAAAATTAATAAACTCAATGTTGAGTGTCTATTTATTTCTTAGGAGGATAATCAATAAGACACCCACACGAGAATGCAATTTGCTCAGACTTTTTAACTATCTGCGGGTTAAGAAATACAGAAAAGGAAGGAATTCCGGGCTCTTCGTCCCTCAAGCCTAACGCATAGACTACTAACTGATCAAGCAGAAGGAAATAGGCCGGCTCTTCTTTCAAGCCTTGTAATTTTATAGATAGATATTTTACAGAAGTCATGACGTCATTCATTTTCCAAGTAAACAAGGGTCTTATCTTGAGCCCCAACCAAGTAATACAGGCTTAGAAAAGTTACATACGTTAATTTTCTAAGTATGAACGTGTTATTGACAAGTAGACAGTTTCGGGGAGACTCACCTGTTTTTGTCACCGCTCCTGTGTACGGAATTTGCAGACACAGGCAAAAGCAAGCATTTTTTTCCACAAACACTATTATTATATAAATTTGCCTCAGCAATAATATAATGTCCTGGTGTCCTCTACATGTCCTTTGGCATGCCATTCTTCCTCAGCAGCTTCAGGAAATACATGCTTCACGGCCTTTTTGAGTGGGCCTTCCACTTCAAGTGCTGAGAGTTTTGTAGGTCCTAGGAAATTAGTTGCAACTGGGCATTTAGACAGTGTGTGCTGTATTTGTGGCAAATGATGTCTCTTGAAGTCCACAATCATCTCTACAGCATTGAGTGGGTTTAACGCAAGGTTGTGATGGCTGCACCGAGCAGATATGTGTGGTCATTCGCGTCGATAAGTGCAAAGTCAATGTTGGGCCTTAGGAAGAGAAACAGCTTGTCAGTTTTCTTGGGCACAGAGCGTAGATTAGTAAGTGGAATCGATGTAAATCCTAAAGTCCCACTGGTCAAGCTACATTAAGGCACTTCTTTCATCTATGTCACTGTGAACACAAACAATCAGAGTCTCCAAGTTCCCACTTCACATCTGTGATCTACTTGACCAACTTACTGTTTTGTAATGGTCAGCGTTGGCACAGTTACCTGAAAAAAGTAACTTTGTTACTTTGCGGATTACCTTCTATAACAAAGTAATTTAGTTAGTTTGCTGACTACTTGATTTTAAAAGTAACTAAGTTTAATTACAAGTTATTTTAATAGTAAAAGCATACAAATGACAACTTGTTTTGCACTAAATTCCATCCATCCATTATCTGTTCCACTTCTCCTCGCGAGGGTCGCAGCAGGCAGGGTACACCCTGAACTGGTCGCCAGCCAATTGCAGTTGCACTAAATTGAAAGTGCATTTTTAACAGTGACATTTAAGAAAAGTTTGTATTTATTTAAAATTATATATTTTTTCCAGCCGTATTTAATTTAATTTAAAAAGATAATGAGTCTTATATGGATTTCACTTAACATACTTTGTAAATGGGCTGCTCGTGTATTGTTATTATAGTTAATGTTTAATGAGTCAGTCTCTTATACTTGACATATTTAAACAATTTATGTTGTAATGACTAAACTCAACATTTATAATGTACATCGTTTCTAAATATATTTATTACATTTGGGTAACTCCTGCTCTCACTCAATCAGGAGTGACTTTCTGGACGACAAATTGCGCTGTGATCCATGTTTTTTAATATTTTTTACATAGTGTTATTTAAGATAGAAATCCTCTGCAGACAGCAGAGTGCACAATAAACTTTAATATTTTTGTTTTAAGCTTTCACAAATTCAAAATAGTGACTGTACTTCCATCTTAAAAACACCAATCTGCCTGACGCTTTCCGTCATTGCTGTTCATGGTCATGAGTGGTCAATGCACTCAAAAAGATGCTGTCACTCCCACAAACGATAATATCAATGTGAATATTACCACAATGTCTACTACCATATTCAAGCTGTAAATAGCAGTGTTTCCCATCCTTATTTGTTCTATAATATATAGTTATCTGGTTAGTAACTTTAGTACTACAACTCAGGTGTCCTCTTGTATTTTATTTTCAAAACATACAGTAAAACTAAAATTGGTTTTCATTTTCAACAACGTAAATGTTCATTATATTTTTAGAGATAATGTACTTTTTGCAGTAGGATCAGTGAAAAGAATAATTTACTCAATCCATATGTGCATTGTCTGAGCTGCTTCTCCTCACCAGGGTCGCAGGTGTGCTAGAGCCGACCCAGCAGTCTTCGGGCGGTTGCCAGCCAATCACAGGGCACTATCACTCTACCATATATTTAAGTGAGCAAAATTTTATGACTTGATTTTTAGACTCAACTTGGCATGCTTTATTTTTTTCCACATTGACTTGGGACTATTTTGAGACTTGAAGGTTACAACTTGAAACAACTTGTGATTCGCACATATTTGACTTAACGCTTATTGTTTCAGATATTTAAAATAAAATTCAGCATGCAACATTAGCACCACCTAAGATGCTGTCCAGTGGACATTTCAGAAATGGAACCAATGGAATAAAGGGGGAAAAAGTGAGT
This sequence comes from Idiotropiscis lumnitzeri, assembly GCF_059441095.1. NCBI lineage: Eukaryota > Metazoa > Chordata > Actinopteri > Syngnathiformes > Syngnathidae > Idiotropiscis > Idiotropiscis lumnitzeri. The sequence continues at coordinate 4,074,258 of NC_142404.1, read as the reverse complement.
AGATTTCAATTTTAGCTTTGTATCAGACAGAGTCACTGATAGTGTAATGGTACACTTGCCTGACTTGTGTGCGGGCAGCGTGAGATTAATTCCCACTCAGTGACGTGTCTGTGTGTGCCATGCGACAGCCAGAAGTCTATCCAGATCGCGGCCGGAGGGCGGGGGACTGACCGGCAAAATGGGTCAAGTTTTCAGCTCTGAATATAATATTTATGTGTAATCCTTTGCCCCAATGACTTCAAAATTTGGCAGTATATGAGAGCAGAGATTACTACACGCCTCCACAGGAAATAAATAAAACTACATTACACCCATATTAAAAGGACACTTGATCTGGCTGAACATTGGCACTTATTTAATAGGTATGCATGTAAAAATTATGTCAGTACTAAATTCACCCCCATAAAAGACTCTGTCGTGGTTTAAGGGCATTTTTGGCATGGAATTTATGACGAATTGGCAGGGCCACTTTTGGAGCTTTCCTCTTTATTTTTTGTCTACATCAGAGCAGGGAGGCAAGCATTGTAATATAAGTTGTTGTCTGTTGTGCTGTCTGAAACGGCGACCAATCGTGACCAAAATTCAACTGCAAATTTAGTACTCTTGTCCACTTCAACCTGTGAAAGTACAAAAGCGTTCTCCACGATATTTTGAGTCAAATGTGAGCGCAAACAAGCAAAAACCATGATCACCTCCACAAAATCAAAAACACAGTGTCAGTCGCTTCTTCGCTTAGACTAACTAGGTAAAGCAGACAAGAGCTAGAATGCGGACACAAAAATTTCCCCAAGGCACAACAATCAGGGTTGTGGTGCAAAGTTTGACTTTGAAAAACAGCAAGCCATTGCAGGACCCGAGTGAGGATATGGCGTGGAGAAAATGGATGGATGGCCAGACTTTGGAAAATTCAGAGCACCAAAGCTCAAGCAAGGATGCCGACTCCACAGCCCAGAGTGGCCGCGTTCGATACATCATTTTCGGATGAGTGGTGTACGCGGAGCCCCTGAGTGGCCTTGGGGAAACATGACAAATTACAAAGCACAATGAGTTTTAACAGAAAGAAGGGTATACCACAATTTGAATTGGAAATTTGTTTGGTTCGACCAAACTCCAAAAGAATTCAATTGTTACTTTTTAAAATGTATTGTACTTGAATTGCATCGGGCCACATATATCCTGATACGTATCGAAACATCTGTTATTGGAAAGATGCTCACCCCTAATGTTGACACCTTTTCGCTGCATATAATTGAACACTACACTTACCATATTAAAGAACAGTGCTTCATGGTTTTGGTCAAATTGCTTTCCAGAAAAACTGAAAGAACTTTTTAATATAATGTCTGGCATTATAAACTTTACATATTCACAGGCAATCTCTTTTCACTATTTTCTTTAATCGTTTGAAACTCATATTAAATAACAATGATGGGTGTATGCCACTTGAGGCACTACTCTCACATGGCAAAGTGGTGCACAATACCAATGCTTCTCTGACCTCCACATACAGTATCAGTATTCATGCCACTATCCAGATTAGATGAGACGAAGCTAATGATGCTGGGCTAATGGGGCAAGTAGGACACTGCTACCTCCATTAGTAGACATAAGCGCTAATGAAGTTATTTGTGGACAAAATAAGTACAGCAAAATTCACCTAGTCGTACATCCTCACAAGCAACATAGATCTTTCATTAAAAAAATAAAATGGACTCTAATTGAATACACAATTCCAATGCTAATGACACATTCATAAAAGATACATTATTGACGTAAAAATGTCCTGTGAATGACTGCCAACCAATCCAGGGTGGTGTACGGTGCCTCTGGCCCAAAGTTATTTGGGCTAGGCCCCAGGTCACTTGTGACCCTAAACAGGAAAAATGAGATAGCTTGATGCATAGATACATGAACAATTTCTTGAAGCACATCTACCTTTTTTGTCATTTGCATCTCTCAAGTCATTGGTGCAGATTAATACCAGAGTTCCTCTGTAGCCCTGTCAAAGTATCCTTGAACTAAAGTAAGTAAATGCACAGTTAACTGAAGCCTTTTGAGTAAAAAAAAAAGATAGGAAGACACTATAAAAAAGGCAATTTACTCTTACAGTCAGTTTTATTCTTCAGTTTTAGCTGAATAATATGCAGTCATAAATACACTTTACTGAAGGGGCTCACTCGAGTGTCACTCAGGGGAATCATGAGAGTGAATAAATACATAAGCCGACTGCACCACTCCAGCTTCTTGCTTGAGCTCCTGTGCGATTTCTTATGGCAGTTGTGAAATCCTTCTCTTTCATTCCAGTGGCACTCACGCGGCAAGTCAAAGCAAGTGACATACAAAATATATAGCTATAGAGCAAAAATAGATCAACTGTGACTGGGTGTGTAATGTCAGAATTTTGCCTCTATTTTGCAATTGGTAGTTTTATAGTAGTAGAACAGCGAAAATGGCATGCCAAGACAGACAGACAGAAAGATATATAAAAATATTTCCATCTACATTTATAGTTATATGATGTTGAATGTAAAGCAGAAATGTCTCTCAATCCAAACCATCTTAAGCAGAATGCATTTGTTGATTCTGTTCTTCCACAACTGTTAACAGACACGTACATATTGAGAGTTCATGCATTTATTTTATTCACTGAAGATTTCATGTAATTGGATTCAGTTCTTAAACAATGAACACAAACAATTGCTTCTGTGATATGACTGTCTCTTATTCCTTGTGTCAGAGGTCTAAGGAAATAAATTTTATAGTTGGGTGCATTGGCAAATACTTGAATGCACTCATATGTTGAAAGTATATTTTAACGTTTATGAGTCATGGAAAACATAAATGCCTAGTTTGCCCAGAGACACATCATGCCTGTATATAAATAAACATAAACACGCACAGCCTTTAGCTATCCATCACAATGGTGTTCAATTTGTGAACACATATCTCACTCATCATTTATCTAGATTATCAGATGAAGCTCTCAGACTTCCCTTGCAAGCCATCGAGCTAATTTCCCTTTGCAGTAATCCCTCCATTTTAATGCTTGTCCACGGTGGGCTCGGCCACGTTAAACCGATGATTAATGATGTATTGATTTGGGCTGTTTTCCAACACTTAAGCAAGGTGCTGAGTTGACAGCACGCTTGCTTATCTAAACCACACAGCCTGCTCCGAGGATTGTTTCCTCGAGTGAAATAAAACCTTGTTTCAAGCTGTTGCACAACTGTATCTTTTTCTAGCCTTAAAATAGAAAGCATGGTTAAGTAAAAACTAAAACCGCTGAAATTAAATTTTTTTTTGTTCTGGAGAAATATTACAATGTTCACAGAGCCACAAAATGCAGCTTAAAAACAGTATATAATTAAAAAAATCCTAAAAATTGAATTCATCCATGGATTTTCTATATCTGTTTCACAAGTAGGGCTGGTCATCGAGAATTGATTGGAACTGCAACTAGCATTGTGATTTTCCCAGAATCATTAAAATTTTAAAAACAGGGTGCTAAATTACGATATCTAGTTCACCATGTAAAGCCGCGGAACACTCACGAAGGACGGCCACCCAGAAGTGTATTCACACCAGTGGCGACTGCTGGTCATTCAAGAAGAAGCTCTTTTTTTTGGCCTACATCTAAAATCTATTTATTCATTCATGATTTATTTATATGTTAATTTTCCCTCTGTTCCTCTGTCGCATCAACTCACCATCTTCTCCAGGTGCTTGACCAGTGTCCTCTCAATGGCCAGCAGAGCTTATGTGTAACCGGCGGTGAGTGTGAGTGAACGTGACGGGCAACTGCCGCTGCTCATTGGGAAAAGAGTGACAGAAGAGAGTTGGCAAACACAACGCTAATCCTTTTCAACAGAGACACCAAAACATCCTCTGGGGATCTGTAAAGTCAGTTTTGAACAACGGAATGAAAAACATGGAAAATGCTCTGGTGGAAGTTTATACTTCAAGATCGTTGATTCGCTTGTTCAGATCGTCCAATCATCATGCAGAAGTCGAGCAACCGAGCCATACCAGACGTTTGATGGGCGGGATAAATCCCAGCATTTAACTATTGATGGTCCAGTATCAGTGGATGCACAGTGGAACAACATACTCTGCGCTTCCCCATCGAAGCAGTTGACGCTCAGCGTAAGACTGTGTAAAAGCACTGTGGTGGAGGATGAATGACAAGGAAGTCGTGTTCTGCAGTGTTGGGCAAGTTCCTTCCAAACTGTAGTATATTACATATTACTTGCATGTGAAAGTAACAAGTTCCTTATTATTGCCATATATATATATATATATATATATATATATGGGGCTGTCAAAATTATCACGTTAATGGGCGGTAATTAATTTTAATCAAGTCAAAATATTTGACGCGTTTAACCATGCGCCGAATGACACACCCATGCATCCCATAATCCCACTCAATGATCTCAGACAATGCGATTACGAGATCTTAGAAGCTGCATTTTTTATTATTATTATTTTTTTAAGGCTCGCTGCACGCTCACAAATCAGTAGCATATTATAGAAAACAGGTCACACAAACCAATGCCGAACTAGTAAAAAAAAAACAAAAAAAAGAAAACATTGCGTCTCAGTCAAGCTGTCGCCCATACTCTCTGAAGTATTTGCGGCTACTTGAATGCTAAGCGCCCAAGCTCCCTTGTGCCGCATCAGCATAGACTTTATTTGTACTATATGTAAGTCCGGGCACAGCAGCAGCAACAAGCAGCGTGATGCAGAGCTTCTCTACGGTGGTTAAAAATAAACAACCCAACTAACAAGTTGTGCTTTCACTGAGGAGGCGAACAAGGAGGGGCTAAGCGCGCTAATCGCAAAAGTAAAATGCAGAGTTGAGAAAGGCCCAAAATAAGTGCTTCGATGTACACATTAATGTCAGACCTTGTGGTGTATTTAGTGCCTTGGATTTTATGTTTTACCCTTCTCCCTCTAATGCTGTGAACGCTATCTGTGGATCATGGATTGTCCTGTAAGATCTGTAAACTGTAAACATGTCAGCAAAAGCTGATGAGAACATCTCAACTTTATGTTGTGACTTTGAATAGACAGGGGCAATTTAAATCGTGGCAGGTGTAGGCTGACTCTGTCTTCCATTTCACATGAGTTTGATTTGGTAAATTTTGGCTCAGGACTTTGTTGTTTTGAGTTTTGTCTCATCCGTTCCTAACATGCCAAACCAGGGGCTTGCGAGCACACTATCTTGGCTAATACAAGACTATAAACACAAAGATATTTATCAAACTTTACAATATTGCTCCAGTTCCTCAAAAGTACCTCAAAATGGGCCGTCAACGGTACACTTTAACGGGCAAGGCCTTAGAGTAGAGTGATCTAATATTCATGAGACCGATTTTCATTATAGTTGACTGATCTGTGCTATTTGCCCTCACAGGATTTGTAGTTGTAATATTAATAAGAATGCATTGCCTGGGTCCCTTATTGTGTTTTGAATGAATATTGGCACAGTGGGAGGCTATAACTGTCAGAATTAGAATTCATTATTTGGCAGCTCGCAAGTACTATCAACAATAGGAGCGAGCACCGTGCCATTGATAGAACTGACCAAGAAAGAATACTTATTGCATAGTACCACCTCAGTAAAAAGCATGTCAGCATGTTGCTCTATTCAACATAAAAAGATACAGCATGTGGGTTGTGAGAGTCTCATTAACTCTAGCCTTACAGAATCCTCAACCGTTCTTACAGGCTGTCTTATCGCCTGCAACCCGGCCTGCTCTAATGTGGGCTGTCATGGAAGGCTGAAACAGTAATCTATATTTCTAGAAAGAGTGATGGCGCCTTTCCAGTTACGGTGAAGGTCGTCCAACCTCAGCAGGTCGGGTCTGCCCCAAAAGGAGGGCCAATTATTTACCAACTGCAATCCCTTCTTTGTACAAAAGCTAGCCAGCTACCAGTTATACGAGAATGATATGCTATGCATCTCACCATTGCCTCTCAAAGCCAGTCGAGAAGTCGAGCTGCCGAGGACCCCTACCAGTATCAAAGCAATTGAATGGCCGAAGCTGGTAGCTGAGCATCATAGACGCTGATCTGCTTACAATCGTTAAAAATAGTCTCCAAAAAAGTAAAAACTAAAAAAGTCGAATGTGGGTAGGGATTAGGAAACCATTAGAGTTTGTCTCTCTGGCGCGCACAGTGTCATGGTCTTGTGTTTGTTGTTTTTTGGTGGAGTAGTTAGATTCATGTTTTTCCTTGCATTACTTTGTGTGTCTCTCGTCATGCTTATTGTGTCCACCTGTGTTTGTTTACTCAATCCCTTGTGATGACCAATCAGCTCCCTCCAACCAATTGTCTTGTCCAGATGTTTCTTGTTGTCTCGTCTATTTGTTTGTATTTAGTTCCCGGATGAGGCATGGTGGTCAACTGGCCTCAAAGTGCAGAGGTCGTGGGTTAGTTTCCGGCTCCAGCCTTCCTGTGTGGGTTTTCATGTTCCCCCCGTGCCTGCGTGGGTTTCCTCCCACGTTCCAAAAACATGCATGGCAGGTTGATTGGACACTCTAAATTGCCCCAGGTATGAGTGTGAGCAAGGATGGTTGTCCGCCTGGCAATTGGCTGGCAACCAGTTCCGGGTGTCCCCCGCCTACTGCCCGAAGATAGCTGGAATAGGCTCCAGCACCCCGCGACCCTTGTGAAGAGAAGCGGAACAGAAAATGGATGGATGGATAGTTCCCTGGTTCCTTTTAGCCCTTGTTGGTTCATTGTCTCCTGTCAAGTGTCTGCCGTGCGTTCCTCAGCGTCTTTCAGTTTTCACAATCTAGGTCATAATCATATTAATTTTTTAGTGTTTGCTAGTTACCTTGTTGTTTTACACTACATTCCTAGTTCCTTCTATGTTTTTGTTTGACGAACATTAAATCCTACCCCTTTGAGTTACTCCTGCCTCGATTCCCTGCATTTGAGTGCTCCGCTACCACAACCAGAACCTGAGAGATTGTTCAGGCTGAGGAGGGAACCAGGCTCTGACGTTGTCGTGTGGAGGACATTAAGGAACGGACGACAGACACTTGACAGGAGACAATGAATTAACAAGGACTGAAAGGAACCAGGGAACTAAATACAAACGAAATTGATGAGACAATAAGGAACACTTGGACAAGTCACAAAGTGTTGGAGGGAGCTGATTGGGTAAACGGACACAGGTGGATACAATAAACATAGACACACAAAGGAACTCAAGGAAAAGCATAAATCTTACTACTATACCAAAAAACAAAACAAAAAAAGAAAACTAACGCAGACCATGGCACACAGTGTCGTGATCCGGCAGGCGAGAAGCAGGTAGTGAAGAGACAGATACAAATGGTAACAAAAGAGCCCAGAACAATCTCCACAGTAACTGAAGGTAAACTCCGGAGTCGAAGTACATCAGTATCAGATTGCACCATTTGTCGTTGTATGAGCCAAAGTGAATGTCATTGAAGATGACACCACAGTTGAAAATAATGAAACAGCACTGGAACATTTTGGCAAGACACACCATCTTTGTTCACAGATATAAAAATAAAGCCTACTAAGAAAAGACCACTGTCCTCACCATGAAACATGGAGGAGGCTGTGTTACGTTTTGGAGATTCTTTGTAGCATCAAGGGTGTCTTGAATCCCTGCAGGGTAAAATGACATCTCAAGACTAGTCTACAAACATATGTCTTGATCATTCTCAGAAAACTTGACTGACTTGACCTGAGTCAATGACAGTCCACAAAAAATAAAAACACAGAAGAATGGCTAAGACCAAAACATTGGACTTTTCTTAAGTGGCCTTCTATGAGACCTGATCCAAATCCTATTGAACATCTGTAAAAGGGACTGAAAAATACCCTCTGGAGAACTGTTAGATTAGGCTTCTTAATAAATAGGAGAGTTGAGCTAGGCAGCTGTGTCAAGTGTGTGTGACTCTACAACCATAACTGAAATCAACACGTGCCAAGGGTGTCGTCGATAAGAGGTAACACAACGGCCTCGCTCTAGTCACCTATCTAATGATGAGCGTGGCCTGGATTAGAATAATACCTGTAGAGAGGTGCAGCATTCTCATTGAGAGTTACAAAACTTGTTTAATTGAAGCAATCGCCTCAAAAAGTTGTGAAACAAAATACTAAGTTGATGTTACAATTATTTTTGACCAGGCCCGTTTCATCAGTTTGCTTTTTAAAATTCTGTTGAACCACAATTAAAAAGTGATGTCTGGTTTTCAGGGGCTGATTTCATTACTATTATTGTTTATTTTTATCTTTCATTAATATGGAGGCACCAGCAATTTCTTCCACTTAATTTGTGATGTTTATCAGTTCATCCTTTTTTTAAATAGGTTTTCAGTACGCTATTTTCTGTAAGAGTCCAGGGTGTCCACAACACTTCCTAATAATAGAGCAGATAACATGTACCTTTATTTTATCATTATTTCAGTTAGTATCTACAGTGCATGATTTCATGCAGTTTCATGTTATAGTTTCATATTAAATTACATTATGATTGGTTACTCAGTAAACATCGATGCTATAGTTTAGGTATGTCTTGACCCTGCAGCCCATCTGGAGTGCTTGTGCATACTACTTCAGCGATGCAATTATTTAGCTCATCCACTCTTGTAGGAAACGAGGGTACATGAACTTTTCTCGTCACACCGCCTTTAAGAAACAAGTCACAAACAGTCATGTAGCAGTTAGAAACAAGCGATTGTGAACACAGGCGATAAGCTATTTCCATTCCCTTTGAATTTGGTTGTGCTGTCCACGAATAAGGGTCATTAATCCTACACTATATCTGTGGTCTTACTTTTGTCCTGCTTATTTTTGATCAACCGTTTTACATAATTATCATGTTGGAGAAAACATGACCACCCACTGACACCATGTTTTATGACACCAGGCAGCACATTCCGATGCATTGATAATCTTGAGATTTCGTTGCTCCTTGCACAGATTCAAAAACACCCTGTGGCGGGAGTAGATACGCATTGCCACAGCACAACTAAGTGTTCTCCATGTTTCACAGTAGTAAAAGTGTTGTTTCCTTTGTGCATACTGCACAGCACAGATATTGTAATTACCCTTCTGTTAACCCAAGAAAACCCCTATCTGTAAAAAAAAAAACATGATAGGAGCAGACAATAGGCACTTTTCTATTAGCCTGGCTTAGCCTTGGATGTTCACTTTTCCATTAGTCTTTTTCAGGGGCTGAGTGGTTGAGATGCAAGAACCATCTCAGAGGTGGTTCTAAATCTCCTCCCGTCTGTGGCCGAGCGAGGCAAACGCCCATTTCCTTGTTTTAGATGAGCCGACCATTGTCATAAAAAAAACAAAAAACATCAGTGTTCAGTGCTTTGGTGAAGGGGATCTACCTAACAATGAGTTGCCTTTTTACATTTGTCTCCAGCAAGACTTTACCCGTGAACTTACTGATGGCCATGGGACCTCCAACAGGACATAGGCCCTAAACATACACACCAAAAATCACTGTTGTGGAGAATCCGAATCAAATCCTATTGAGGAACTGCATAAAAGTTGCGCCTTGCGGGTTCCATTTTTGAGATATTTAAAAAAAAAAAAAAAAGGGTTGAGAGATGGGCCACCAATGCGTTCATAACTTTTAAATCTTTATCCTGAGATATATATATATATATATATATATATATATATATATATATATAGGGGAATATTCAGTGGTTTATAAAATTGAATCATATTTTCACTCGCCCAAGCTATTTTACAGAAAAGAATTACGTTAGCTGAGTGTAAACGATGTGAACAATTCAACAGGAGTTACTGGAGTTTTATAGGGGATAAGAATAGCAACATGAGCTGTCTCTGCATGTCATTCGCAAAAGCAGAAACATCACGTTAAAAGCATGTTATCCATTCCAATAATATTTTGCCACCATGTAAGTATGAATAAATTATAAACAAAAGTAAGTTTGATGCTGACTTACTGAATTCACAAGTGTAGTTGAGTCCTCTCGCTAATGGACTTGCACTATGATGTGTTAACCATGCTTTCATGGTGATGGTGCTTTTTTGTTTTTGTCATTCACATAAGAATCGAAACTTAGCATCGGGAATGTACAAAAATAAAAACTTCTCTCAAAATTACCGAAAGGCATCATCTTATGAATGATATAGTAATTTCTTCTCAGTCTATAATGTACATTATCAGAACTTGCGAGAAACTATGCCAAATGTACGTAAATGCAAATGCATCCATTCAGCCATTGATTTTTCATACTATATGTCCTCGGTCGGGTCACAGGTAGCTATTGCCTATATCAGCTGACTGAGCAAGAGGCATGGTATACCCTGAACTGGTCGCCACCATGTAAACTTCATTCACGGGTGTATGAGGCAATATTTGAAAGAATCTAGTCCATTATCTAGCTGTGACATTTCTTTTGCTTTCACTTGGTTTAGTTCAACGGAGTGTATACGGTCTTCCAGTAGTCAATATAAGCAAATCGAGCATTAAAGACATAAGAACCAGACAACAGTACCCGCAGAACCTTTCAAAATTAAATTGCAGGAAATTGGAGCTAAAGTGAAGAACAATTAAACTTACTAACATATATGATTCATCAATAGCTTCGTACCAGAATTTGAATTTGTGTATATTCTGAGAACAAACTTAGAACATCCTCAGACATGCGTATGCACAAATAATCAAGGATCAGTGTTTGAAAAACATCAAAAAGCACATCTTTTACTCAAGATGTACAACATATTGAAACGACTCAAATTTTATATAATGCTACTGGTCTACAGCACAGTGGTTGAGCATCACTGCAGAAATACCGGCATGAATTTCATTTTTTTTTGCTGTTTCTTGCTACCTATTTCAACAAATTGTACAGTGGTTGTGTGTTGATCGGCTCAAAATGGATTTTTAATGCATTTTGTGGATGTCATTAATAATTAAAAATTATTATACATTATACATTGTCAGGTTCCGTTTTTGACCAAGCTTTACAGTGATACAAACTTTTTTGAAAACTGGCTAAAGATTCGCTTTGGTGGCCCATCCCTTGAAAGTTTTTTTTTTTTTTTTTTTTTTTTAAATCTCTCAAAAAGCGCAACTTTAAATAATTTTTTTATTTAAATTTCACCCAACTTTAAACCTCCACTCATTGGCTTAATGGGTCAACCGGACATCCATTTTTGGGGAAATATGGGCCCGTTATGGAGATTAGTGTGCCGCGGGCACACGCTGCTATTTAGAATGAATTCTGATTAGTTACTAGTAATATATGCACCCAAGTGCAAAGAAAATGGGCACTGCAAGCACATATCATGACTCTGACGGTGATTTTGCGTAGATGCTGAATTTGTACGCAGAATACAAACATTCTGTCACTTTTATTCCTACACATTTATTAGTAAATGAGGTCCAACGTCTCTTGTCTAGTCAAAAATGTTCTTTACAATAACAAAGTGTTTCTCAAATAGTGGGGCGTGAGCCAACCTGCAGAACATGCTTATTTTCTGTCGTAGTACGGCTAAACGATGTATGGTTTTGGGACCGTAATTGCAATCTCAACGCGATTTTGATGTCGTCAAAGCTACTGTTTGTGCTCCTAGTTCACGCAGTAGGTAACGCAGTACTGATTAAAGGAAAAAGCATCGCCCTGTTGCTCGTTGTCCCGGAAGTAATTTCTTTCCCCGCTACTTGAATGCTAGCCATCAAGCTATCTTGCGCCGCAGCAGTTATGAGCTTTATTTGTATTATATCTAAGTCCGTGCACAGCAGCAGCAACGAGCTGTATGATGACAAATAAACGACCCCGCTATCAAGAAGCTTTCTAAACGAGTCGGCGAACGAGACGGCGCCAAGTGTGCTAATCACTAAAATGAATTACAGAGTAATAAGTGGTTCGATATATGCTCCACTTTTAACAGAAGTCTGACTCAAACCGCGTTTGGGCGGAGAGCCAGCAGCTATGAACATAAATGTTGTATTCCAACCATTACGGATAGAAACATAAAATAAGACAACGGCTACGTTAGCAATTTAGCAGGCGCTCTCAGACCGGAACACGGAAACGGATGACGTCACCACGACGAAGAGGTTCGATGTCAAACGTATAGTAAATATTTGTCATCTCATCAATATTTGCACCACAGAGTACTGAGTTTCGAGATCCACACAATAATAGTTCTCAAAATTATATTTCTTATCAATTTAGCTTTGCTGAGGGACAATTTATTGACATTTTATATATTTATCAAACTTCTATATACAAAGAACATGTACATTAGTATGAAATGTAAAGAAAATTGGGGTTTAAAAATGTATTTTCATATACAGAAATACAAAATTATACTTGCCAAGTACTTTTTGAAAACCTTGAGAAACTGCCCCCTCACAAAACCTCTCATATGTGTCCTTGCATTATTACAGCTGTTGTGAAATGCGCTATATAAATAATTGTGTGCAGCGAGTATTAAATCTACGGTGTAGGTTTGTTTTGCAATGAAAATGCTATTATTTATAGTTGCGGCGAAGAGAGGGTGGTGGTGTCATGCTCGCCGGTCGGCGAGGAGGGGGGTGGACCCAAGAGTGCGGAGAAGCCAGGCATAAGGGTAACTTAAAGGGAATTTATTGAAGGATCAAACAAGGACAAACAACGTGGCAGGGTGCAAAACAACAAGGGCAAACTGAACGTGACTAAACTGGGACAAGGGCAAAGGGCATGAACGAGAGCGGGGGCATGAACGAGAGCGGGGGCATGAGCGGAACGAGATCAAGAGCATGAACGAGATCTAAGAGCGGTCGTGACAGTCCGTAACGGGGCAGCACGGAACAATGACCCGACACTGTGTTGTCGGCGTGGGAAGCTTAAATAGTCCAGGAATTAGGCGGCAGATGGAGATCAGGTGTGTGATAATTAACGGGGAGCAGGTGTGTGGCTGGCGCGGACGAGTGCTCAGGGGAAACGCCCCGAAAACAAGGCAAAACAATAACATAAAAGCATGGAACGTAAACATAATCACAAAAAACCCTGCCATGCCCGACGCGGATCATGACAGGTGGGGGCGTGGTGTGAATTATTTTCTTCTGGGTAGGGAGGGCGTGACAGAAAATAATTGAGAAGCACTGCAATAACTTATTCTCTGCTCCCCCCGCACACCTAACATAGTATTCTGATTAACATTGTTGAATTTGAATTCAGCAGAAAAAAACACCTGTTTTCATTACATTCATTTTGTCTTTTGTTGTCAAATGCTATCAATTGAAAATGAAATCAAAGTGCCTAAGGGCTCAGATTACGACTGTTGCGGCTCACTTATTTTCTGTGTTTGGTGATGCTTCAATTTGTTCCCATTGTACGTTTCAAGAAGAATTGGCATTTGTCAAATTATTTTCTTTCTTAAAATCACTGCACAAATTACTTGCATTTACGAGTAATTGTGAAGCCGTGTACTGCTCATGTTCTGCTCTACAGTAACACAGCTGTCACAAACATCCTACTGCAGTAACAGTGGGACTTATTCGAACAGAAAACAACCAAAATATATAAACTATTATTTAATACATATTCGACAAAGTTGATGCTTTTTCTGTTTTCTGCAGTTGTGTTGGTCCCGTCAGTACATTATTTTCCAAACGGGGAGGAACATAAGCAACCCTGCTTCACGTTCCTGTCATCCTTTGCCAAACAAACAAAAAAGAGTATATACCAAGATAATAGATAAGAACATTGATCGGCCCTTGTGGCCACATCTCGTCTTCACAATAGCATGCTATTGATGAGCCAGAATTGCTTTTGAAGGTAAAGAGAATGATATAATGGTGTGTGGACCCTTAAGGACTGGACTGCCATTGTTCAAGTTGATTGACTGACCTTGGGTCAATCTAGCATTTGCATTGGCCTTCTTTGGTGTTTGTGCTGAGGCCACAGAGCCAGTCGACCTGAAGAGTCCTATGAGAGGGTCTGAAGTGCCTTTCCGAACCTCCCACAAACAAGACATTTACTCACAGTCTCAGGATTGATTCTTACTGCAAACAGTTTAATGCTACCGTTGTTGTATATGCGGTGCAAGACGTGCTGGTGCACTCTTTGGACTTTGTCTGTTCGATGTTTCAGTTGCCTTTCGTATCAGAAAATAACTGCGTCCTTTTTCATATCATTCTGTATAGTGAAAACCCTGTTCATGAAAACCCGAGGTTGGCAATTCATTTTGAAAAGGGGCCTCATGAGAAACTGGAACGCTTACAGAGGTCCAGGCCAACATGCCATGTAATTCCTCCTACCCATTGTTCCTAGGTTCCCCCTGAATATCCCAATATGACAGAAGTAGGAGGGCGGCCGTTTGTCTTTCCATGAAGCTGAAAGTTCGTGAGTTGCCGACCCCATAGAACTGCCTCACCCATCCAGATCCTCCTCCTCTAATAAAGAAAGAACTCCTGAGAGGAGGTCCACCCCTGTGACTCTGACTTACCTTTTCCCTTGCTACCACCCCACGTTAAACAATCGACTGGTCACTTCTGACCTCACCTATCATTGTTTTTATGGGGTAAAACACTATGAAAAACGAGGAGCGATATTTACTTCTCACAAGGGTCGCAAGGGGTGCTGGAATCTATCCCAGCTATCTCTGGGCAGTAGGTGGGGTACACCTTGAACTGGTTGCCAGCCAATTGCAGGGCAAACCGGAGTAGCTGGAGGAAACCCACGCAGGCACGGGGAGAACATGCAAAGTCCACGCAGGAAGGCCAGAGCCGGATTCAAACCCACGACCTCTGCACTGTGAGGCCATCGTGCTAACCAGTCGTCCACCGTGCCGCAGAACTGCAACATAAGGAGTTTTATGTATTTAATTTCACATTTATTTTTTATTTAATCTTGAATATATTCAATTAAATTATTTGTTGTATTGCCCTGGAGAGGGGAGCTCTCCAATCTCGTTGTACAATGACAATAAAGGGCATTCTGATACTTATATGTTCGCTTGATGCATGTTTTGTTTATAGCCAGTAGTCACATTACCACTGGCCTTAAAGCTGATGGTGACTAGCAATTATCATTAGTTAGGCCATATGGTGTAGCGCAGGTGGGTGTAGGGCCAGCATACTTTCGTTAAAGCTGAGGCTGCATTGTTTTTTTTCTCAGCACTTAACGTGGGTGAAAAGTCATGGTCAAAACGCAAGAAGGAAAAAAAACAAACAAAAGTTTAAATCAACATTTTGAATTGCTCTTTTTTTATATGATTTGAATGAATGGCCTGCCAATTCCAGTGTAAATGAAGATCACTCTGATTGTCCGCCATCTAGCAAATGCAAATCAGTCCGTCTCAGGCGAAAGGCCCGCGCTGGCCGATGACAATACGTGACGGCAACTCCATTCCGACAAATTACATTATGCCCCATTAAGTGAGTCTGATGTGGTCGTTATGATTTCAGTTTTAGTCATGAATCAGAAATTTGGCCCTGGGCTATGCACCCTCTACTCACATACACTTTAAAAATACATAAACTGAAACATAAGAATAAGCACATAGCATCAAGGTTTCATTTGTTGAATGCAATGGTAAAAGAGTGGGGAACAGTGCAGCAATGTGCAACCATGGCAACGCACTGGTATTGGCCATTTGGTCTCCAGATGTCTTTGAAACACTCTGCTTCCACCTGCTTCAAACAGCACATAGTGTTGTGAGCCTCTGAAGTATCCTTGGGCTTACCTCATCCTTTCATCTTTATCTGAAATGCACCTCTCTTTTTCACCCGACAAGAGGATGAGAAAAGAAGCAAAATGTGGACAATATGTAGCCATTCAGCTGCAATGGAAATGTATAATAAATACAATACATATTTATGCTTTAAGCATAAATACTAAGAATTTGGGGGAAATGAATGAGAAGTTGAAGCAAAACTGTACAGAAAAATTTATCTGATTAAGTGTTTAACTATGTTTAAAGAGGGCCCTTGGTGGGACAGAGAGGTCAGAGGTGAATGCATCCAGAATGAACATTTAAATGGTAAAGAGCATTATATCTGCCTCATTTGACTTTCAGTGTTGTGCATGGCTCATAGCTTAGTATAATGATTATTGTCCCCTTGGTGCTTAGAGTTTGCGGACAGCATGCATTTATGGTGACTCCCTGCTCACATTGTAAACACATCGTTTACAAGACTCATCAATGTAGATTTTATAAGGCTGAATGTTATTCATTCTTTCATTCAATTTTTACTGCTTTCTCTTTTCAGGTGACAGTATCTGGTCGAGCAATTTGAAGCCAATAGCAGCTACCTTTTTTTTGTCTTTTATGTTCTGTGTTTATATGTCAATAAATCAAACAATCAGTATATCATGTAGACTGCTCGGAATTTGACCCCGGAACATAATATTCCTATTCAAATTTCAGATCATGCTTGTTCAATTGTGGGTGCAGTCGTTTGTCATATATGGTATGATGTGGTGAATCTGCTCGTCATATGGTCTGTTTGCGCTTAAGTCAGTTCCTTACGAGTCTTTCTTAGCCCTTTAGCGGTGTGGTGATTCTCCTGTCTCGGCTGCGTAAGCGGTGAAAACTCATGCAGCACCCCAAAGGATTAACCTCTCCATGGCTGATTTATATGAGAATGAGGAAATGTGGAGTGAGCAGAGATACATTGTAGCACACTGCTTCTTTGCTGATCACGGTGAGGATGCACAGCATAAAAGCACCAGTCGTGATATTTACAGAGACTGAAATGGGAATGAGTAGACACATTTACTTGAATGATGATTTTTTTTTTTTTTTGACTGTAGGTGATGTAACCAAAAGGCGCCGTTTTATTCTTTGGAACATTACAGCTCTGGGCTATACACCACTCAATGCAGAGTTCCAATGGAGTCACACTCGGCCGTGGAGTCGGCCTCCTCGCTGGAACTTTTTGTTTGCTGATCATTGACGCTCCCGATGTGGCCCCGCAACGCTGTTATGCTTTCAAGTGGACAAGAATAGTAATGTACATTTGCATTTTGGTGGCGATCAGTCGCCGTTTTAGACAACAGAACTGACTATTCAAGCAATATTACCCCGCTTGCCTCCCTGTTGTGACATAGACACTGAAACAGGACAAAAATAACAAGCCGAGCTCCAAAAGGGGGCGTGCCAATTCGTCATAAATCTTATCACAAAAAAAAAATCACTACAGAGTTTTTGGGCAGGGGGGTATTTTAGTACTGATGTCATTTTTACACGCAAAACCTATTATGTAAGTGCCAATGTTAATGTCAGTGAAGTGTCCCTTTAAATGTCAAATTGAATTGCATATGGATGCGAGAATAATTTTACAAAGATTTAACAGAAAGCCACAACCACCAAGGTTTATAAGCAAAGGGTTCGTCCCAATATAATTGGAAATTGAATTTTATTATTATTTATAGGAATTCCTACTCATTTCTCATGAGCCCAAATAATAATCAGTAGCATCTGATCCTTTGTGTAAAATTTGTATTTTCAGCTAAAATCTATTTTAAAAAAATCACAAGTGAATCTTGTATTATTTCAGCACTGTGTCAAAACCATAAGTCATCACAAAACATCAAAGGCTCTTTAAGTTAATTGAGGCTTAATAAAAATTTAAATCAATTGACATAGTAGGAGCGGGTGAGAGCGCTATTTTTTTTTTAATTCTGCATTAGTCAAGTCTTTTATATATGCAGCTTCTCATCAGTTATTTTTCAAAGAGAAAAATGAGAACAGCTGTTACAGTATGTAATGAACCTGATGTACTTTGCTCATTCATGTCTTATTCAAAGCTAGAGCAAAAAATTACAACTTTGAGAGGAGTGCTTAAAATCAAATTCACACTCACGATCACAATTATTATGTCTATGAAGAATACAGAACAGTATGTCTTGACCGGGATTGGGACTCAGTATTCTGATACAGTTACTAGTTAACTGGCTAAAATGTAGTTTGTAATGTCAGATATCTTATACTTGCAGGGAAGCAAAATGACGGGGCGGACCTGATTAAATTTAAAGAAAACAAAATGGCAAAAAGTCGCCGATGGTGAAGTGGTACATCCGTCTGACGGGCAGCGTGGGTTCGGTTTCCACTCGGCGACGGTGTCTATGTCTACCCTGCGACTGGCTGGCGACCTGTTCAGGGTGTGGTGCGCCTCTCGCCCATAGTCAGCTGGGATATGCTCCAGCACCCTCCCGCGACCCTGTAGGGGATAAGGGGTGTAGATGATGACATGACAAAATGGCAAAGAAGGGGCTGACATACGGAAGAATAATATAAATGTATGAAACAAGATTCAAAGAAAACACTAGGAAACCTTGACAAAAGCAACAAGTTGAAGCACGGATGAAAAATAAGGACATTGACCAACAAGGGCTGAAAGGAAACTAAATGCAAACAAATTGATGTGAAAGAGGAACACCTGGACAAGACAATGGGTTGAAGGGAGCTGATTGGGTAACTCAAGGGGCCGGGATGGCAATCACAGATGTACACAAACTAATGAGACAAAGGAACACAAGGAAAACCTAAACCTAAATACGTAGATATTGACACGTCGACAGTGGACAAGATAAGGAAGATGGTGGGGAATGAAGTGGCTCGGAAGTACATGACTTGGGGAATGAAAAGCAGGTGGCAGAACCATTACTTAGGTCCCATAATTTACCACCACACGGAGTTCCTGGATAGATGGCACACTGGGTGCCCAAGTAAAGGTCTGACGTGAAGGATTCAGGGGTCAACTCAAAGGACTGGGGAAAAAAACAAAAATCAAGATCAGTGTCAAACTCAGACTAAGAGGGATTAAACTAAATCTTTATCATCCTCAAATTCAGAATCAACAAAACACGGGGAGCTGTAAAATGGTAGGGTAATGTGAAGCACTATAACTCAGCGAAAATGGTGAAATGGACATGGAGGAAAATAACTGAACTCACATGAAGGGTTTGAAAGTAATCGCCAGGCTGAAGGGGTGTGACGTCGCCGTGTGCTTCCTGCGGGGTCCAGTGTTGGTTGGTTCATTCAGGACCCAAATGCAAGAAAGCAGAATTGCTGGGTGGACTTGATTTAATTTAAAGAAAACAAAAGTGCTGGGATATGCAAAAATTATACAAATGATCAACACAAGAATTAAAGTAATAAAACAAACACAAGGAAGACTTGATTAAAGTAACAAGACATGACAGAGACGAAGGACAGAGGATAACTGACGGTGACAATCAACTGACAAGGACTGAAAGGAAACTAAATACGAATTGATGAGACAATGAGGAACACCTGGACAAGACGCAAAGGGTGAGAAAGGGGCTCATTGGGTAAAACACAGGGACCGGGATGACAAGCACAGGTGTATACAATAAACTAATGAGACACACATTGGAAACTCAATACGAAACCAGATGATGACAGACTTATTCCATGTTTCATTATTACAAAGTAATGTTGACGGGAGAACCCGTTCCGCGCTATTTGTAACTTATTTTTATCAACCCATTGCTTTAATAAACATGCTAAAACAATCACAACTACTGCGTTAAATACATGAACAAACTACATCTTGATGAAATGTGTGGTTTACATCGATTTGCACGTCTGATGAATAGTGTGGTGCATGCAAACAATTGACCAAAATTTTCAGTTGCAATAAGGGAAAATAGTTTCCATGTAAAGCCGATGAGTTTTGAAATTTGGACTACTGACTGTTATATACAACAAATGATTTTTCATATTCATTTTTCACACCAACTAAAAATTTATTTTTACAGCACATTTCATGTGCAAAACAATTCAAAGTGCATTACAAAGAGAAACTCAACTTTAAATATTTGTGGTCACTTGAGTAGCACTGAGGAAAAATTGTGGCCCCCTCTAGCATTTAAATTGCCCATCCCTGGCTTATAGTCAGATGGCATTCTATCCACACACCATTATTGTCATTTATACAATGTTTTTTTTTTTGTTTGTTTGTTTGTTTTTTAATATGACTAAAATGGAAAACGTAAGATTATACACCAGACATTACAGTGAAGGAATCAGCTTCACAATCTTAGCAGAAATGTATTTCTATTCGGCAGTTAGTGTTTCAGTGCCGCCATGTGGATGACTTAATAGAAGTATAATAACGTTTAACACTGTTTCTGCTACTGGTCGGTAGGCACTTTCGGCTTTGCTCCTATTCATGTTAGCTTGATAAAACTGTATTGCGAAATTTATTGTAAACAAAGGACTTTGATTTAGACATTGAGTGCCTAGAGTTTTGAATATGAGTCCATCTTAAGATGTTTGACAAGAAAGAGCACTGAGGGAAGTGCTTGAGAGGCACGAGTGGTTGGCTGCCATATGCTTGTCACGGGTGAACAAAAGATATAAGAACAAAAGGCTGCTTTTTTTCTGCTTCTGTAATTTTTACATCTCAACTTCTAAAGTATGACCATTTTTTAAATACCTCATCACTTTCAGAATGACTTGTATGGAACAATACACTTAATGTGTTACGGTTGATTTTTCTTAGCTGGAAAATATGGTTTGATTTCCTACATTTATTGGGTCGATGACACATGGCAACTACCAATTGAATGCAAATACAATCTGTTTTCTGGCCATTGGTTTATAAAAAATTTTTTCACCCCCTTCATAATGAATGGTACAATATTCACAGTTTCATTGGCAAATATTTATTAGGCAAACGCCTGAAAATATGAACCATTTAGTTTATAGTTGTAAAAATAGATTTGTTTATATATGTTTCCTAATCTTGAATGTGTCAAAAAAAAATAAAACCCTGCTGTCAGCCTAAATTAAATAATGGACTATATCAGCTCAGGGGTATTTTGGTTGGACAGCAAAACATCCATCCCAAACAGTAATAGCCGGATATTTATCGTCACATAAATTGAAATTTCATTGCTTTTTTTGACAAGTAAGGGTTATTGAATATGAATTGCATATGAAAGCACAAGTGCCATTGTTGATGTATTCTCTCCATGTAGAGGGTTGGTTAACGCAGAGATATAAACTCATGTATATTAGTCTTAAAATGAATGAGCTTAAGCTTGACTGCATACATATGCATGAGTCGGCACGTCTGTCTGCCTATTAAAAGTCCATTTTCTTTGCAGATGCTGTAACTCACTGTAGAATTTGAGAAGCGAAAGTGCTTCCAGATTTATTCACCTCCCTCCTTTTATCACTCGTGGTCCATCAATAGCAGATCTGAAGCCTTCCGCAGCGTGGCATCCATTCTCTCTCCCATTTGAAAAGCCTGCTGTGAAAGCAAGCTCAAATCTCAGGATGATGAATATGAACTTTCTGAACTGTGTCGTATCACAACACTTGCTTCTTTTGTTTTCTCACATTTTTGCAAAAGTCCACAATTCACTCCTTCAACATCCCACCTTAGAACGACATTCTTAACTTGTTTTGCAACATGATCGTTAGTTTGTATTCATTTTTGTTTACCATGACAGTGAAGGAACCCATCATTAGGGAAATCGAAGTCGATTACAGGTTTAAACTCACATTTTTGTTTACCTTTTTTTTCCCATTATGTCTATCTATTATTTTTCTATAAATTACTTTGTATGCGATTGGATTGCTATATTTGGGTTTTGTTGTGACTAATAATAATAGTAATACTCATGTCCATCGACTGAGTCAACTTGCTCCTCGCCCGTTTCGGCGTCACCTCGCACACCTGTCACTTCGACACCTCTTTCCATGCCTGTCACATGGCCTCCAGTGTTGCAAGTCTTTTTACCTGTTCTACTGCGCTCATCTTTACCGGTCCCTGCCCTGCTTGTTTGTGCGTCAGTGCAGGCTCTTTGGCAAAAAACACAGAGTACCAGTCAAGAACCTAATCAAAAAGAAGTCAAAATGTTTTGTTTGTCCAGTAACGTGAGTGATTCACCAAATGTGAATGCAGCCTCCATCCATCCATCCTTTTTTTTTGTACTTCTTCTCCTTTTCAGGGCTGTGGGATGCTGATATCTATCTACAAATACAATATGGACTGGTCATCATACAATCACACTTAACCGCAACGGTGAGTTGTGTTAAGAAAAACAGCAATGATAGATACGACTTATATTCAAATACGAAAAAGGAGAACTCTGTTAAAGTGCTTTATTTTAGCGAAAATGTAACCAATTGTTGTGGTGGAGGTAAGTCACATATGTGCAAGTTGCAACTAAGTTTCAAGTCGTTTCATAGTTCCAAACAAGTCTCTAGTTACTGTGGGAAAAGGAAGACCCAGCAAGTCAAGTCAAACGGCCAACAAATTTCAAGCAAATGAAGTTAAGTCATTATTTGAGGTAAGTCATATAATCTTGTTCTGTCACAACATATATTGGAGTGATAATAAAATGTTTTTGGAATGATGATAACATAAAAAGTACATTCATACCTAAAAACTAAATAAATAAATGAACCTACAAAAAAAATATACACTTCCATCCATCCATTATTTGAACCACTTCGCCTCACAAGGGTCGCATGCGTGCTGGAGCCCATCCCAGCTGTCTTTGGGTAGTAGGCGGGGTACACCCTGAACTGGTTGCCAGCCAATCGCAGCGGTACACTTCCCAAAATAAATAAAAAACAATTAGTATTAAGTCAATTTTTTAAAATTATTATTTAGAGGAATGTGTTTTTGTCTTAAAGTTTGCATGAGAGTTTGTAACTACATACACATATTTTATTTTTGATGCCAATCTATTTCCCAAAAATCCGAAGTATTGAATCTTTGTATATGGGTGAATGAGAAGCATTAACTTTGTGCACTGTGTCGGTTATTTACGGAAGGACATGCTAAACCAAATATGGTGGAGGGAAGCAACAAGAAAAGCCACTGATGGTGAAATTTTATATATATATATATATATATATATATATATATATATATATATATATATATATATATATATGGCCGACTGGTTAGCACGATGGCCTCACAGTGAGAGACAGCATCGGGCGTGGGTTCGATCCCGGCTCCGGTCATCCTGTGTGGAATTTGCATGTTCTCCCCGTGCTTGCCAGTTCAGGGTGTCGCCCGCCTACTGCCCGAAGATAGCTTTGATAGGCTCCAGCACCCCCTCGCGACCCTAGTGAGGAGGAGCGGTACAGAAGATGGATGGATATATATATATATATATATATATATATATATATATATATATATATAAATACATATATATACATATATATATATATATATATATATATATATGGCCGACTGGTTAGCACGATGGCCTCACAGTGAGAGACAGCATCGGGCGTGGGTTCGATCCCGGCTCCGGTCATCCTGTGTGGAATTTGCATGTTCTCCCCGTGCTTGCCAGTTCAGGGTGTCGCCCGCCTACTGCCCGAAGATAGCTGGGATAGGCTCCAGCACCCCCTCGCGACCCTAGTGAGGAGGAGCGGTACAGAAGATGGATGGATATATATATATATATATATATATATATATATATATAAATACATATATATACATATATATATATATATACTGTACATCTAGGCTAAAATTGAAATTGCATTTCATTTAATGGCAACATATAGTTTCCATATTCCAGTCTCCTTTAATGTTGATGTTATATTAGGCATCGGTTGAGCTAAAACTGTGAAGCTAAACTAACTAATTTAAATAACGGCGGCATGGTGGCCCACAGATTAACACGAGGGCCTCACAGTGCAGAGGTTGTGGATACGATTCCGGCTCCGGCCTTTCTATGTGGAGTTTGCATGTTCTCCCCATGCCTGCATGGGTTTTCTCCGGGTACTCCTCCCACATTCCAAAACCACGCATGGTAGGTTGATTGGGCACTCTAAATTTCCCCTCGGTATGAATGTGGGCACGGATGGTTATTTGTATGTGTGCCCTGCAATCGTCTGACAACCAGTTCAGGGTGTAACCCGCCTACTGCCTAAAGATAGCTCGGATAGGCTCTAGCACCCCCGCAAACCCTTGTAAGGAGAAGCGGTACAGATAATGGATGGATAATTTGAACAAAATAGATGTTACTTGAATCCAAATGTGGTTTGGAGCTCCCGCTATGATACTTGCCTTTGTCTCAGGTAGGTGGCGCACATGATTAAAAAAACATTTCTTGAAAAAAAAAAAAAAGATGTACAATAATATATTTTTTTTCAATCATAAACACGGTATGGCTTGCAGTTCAAGTAAAAGTCAAGTCGAGTGTCATTAATACAAAGTAAAGTCATAAATTTGAGCCAAACACACCTGAAGTCCTAAAATCAGTGACTTAAGTATGACTCATTTGATTCCGGTCTAAGTCTTATTAATTACAAATCATTAAATTGGTTGTGATAGCCAAAGATCATGTATTGTTATTATTCTTAACAGTGATTGCTTGTATTTACCCACTGATTTATTTACCAGCTTGGCAATCTTGTGACAAGAGTATGTGCATCACTTGTAAATATCTTTAATACCACTGGGAAAAATTCACCAATCACTCTGACGACGAGGTGCCCTTCACATAAATGGAGAATTTTGTCTCTCTTCATCAAACTCATGCACACATACACACACACACACACACACACGCCCCCACACACACACACACACACGCATACTGTGGAAAATTCTACATTGCGACCACAGTGACAGATTCACAGTAAGAGCTAGAGTTATTACATGTTTCAGACCTTTGTCTCCTTGTCAACAGGAATGATTCATGCCTTGTGGTGCTCCTGTTCACTGGCTCTGCTTTTCCCCTCTTGCAGTTTGTCTCTTTCTGGTTGTGAGACACTTTTTCATGAATGCAGACACAGCTATACATTACATCAACTGTCATGTGTGCATCTTCGAAAAATATAAAAATCCTGCTTTAAAAGTGAATTGAAAGATGTGAAAAGGCACTGTTTCTATTCAGAAAGTACTTTTTTTCTGACATGGTGTGTCTGGTGCCTGAGCAGTGTTGTTTTCCCCCTTCTATTTGTAATCACCTGTACAATCAGAAGACAATAAACTGATTTTTGGTAAATTAAAAAAAAAAAAACATGGTCTTCCTTAAACTGACTAAAAATGTACATGCAGAATTTTGGACTTTCAAGACCTCAATAATGGCAACATTATCCACTCTCCCAAAATATAGGGACAGTATATCCAGCCATCCTTTTTTCTCTACATTGCCCTTATCCTTATGAGACACGGAAGCTCAAACTCCAGCCTATGCACCCTGGACCAGCTGTGTACTTACATAAACATAAATCAAATACATATATTTATCCCATCTTTATCTTTTTCTGGCACGTTAGCTCCCTATAACTTTTCTCCATTCTGTCAGTCACAGCTTAGCTTCATCGCTGTATTGTATCATTCGTCTCACATTTTCAAATCTGATTGTTCCCTTCTTTATCTTGGCTCATTCTGTTGCATACAGATGTGTCTGTGTGCACCGGTGTTAAATAAACCCTTGGGCTGAACAGGACGCTTCCATAGTGCTGGTGGAATAGATGTAATCCCCCCTCTATGTTTGAATATCGCTTACAAACGCAAAGCTTTCATACACACCTGCTTCACAGATAGCCACATGGAAATTTTTACAGCTGAGCTAAAAAAAAAAAAAGAAAAAAAAAGCAGGCTGGGCTTATCTCCACATGCACAAAGTGCAACTGTGAAGAGAACATTGCAGTCGAGGGGAAGAAATGGTTGCTTGTAAGTGTGCATCAAAAAGTCACTAAAAAGCACAAGTACTTTGAATATTGAAACTCTATTTTTCCTTGTATTTTTCCTGACTGAAAAAAATATTCAGTCGGCTATGCCATTATTATACAGTACAGTACAACTAACAATTATTTGCCAAAATTTGAGTATGTTGTTTCTCTTTCAAGTTGAGGAGACCCTCACACTGCAACACAGGGGACTAGTCAATGGCACAGTTACAGATAAATGGTTTACATGGGAGTTCATATGAGAGTATGAATTTTAAACCTTTCTTTTTTGGACTCTCTCTTCAGGTACTTTGGCTACCACCCAATGGTTTAAAAGCGAAATCATGTAATTGAATTTTAGTTTCTTTGCATTTTTGAAAAGGGGCAAATAAAGAGAACAACCCTAATCAGAATGAGATGGAAAATGACCTGGAGACACAGTGAGTTGTATAAAGTACCAGTACATGTGTAAAAGATGCTTGGGTTCAGTCTAACAGTCACTGGAGAAGCATTATCAAGCTTTTTATATGCATGCAGATAGGAAACAGTTTCAAGATTTTGTATCACAATTACCATGGCCAAAATGATAACAATTATCTGTATCATCATCATCCGGTGCTTACGGCAACATTATAGAACAAAGGTTATGGATGTTATGATGGTTTTGTAAATCCTGGATGACCAGCAAAGTTTTAAGTCCCTCAGATTCCTGGTGTGTGAGACTTGACTTTTGGAGCAACATGCTGGTTTAGGGTAAAAAGAGGGCTCACATCTGACTTTGCTGTTATTCAAATCTCAACCTGCAAAACAAGAATAATTCTTCCTTCAACAAAATATTAATCAGGGTACCATGTACTGGCTAGTTTTATAACACTGGAGATCAGTCTTGGCCTTAAAGCTGAATTTTGAGGTCCTGATCTTATCTCAGACTCAACTCAACTCAACTGTATTCATAATGCAACCACCGCTGTATGCAAAGTGCTGTACATGGAGCAAAAGTAAGTCATAGAACAACAAACAATAAAACAAATTGATAATGAAGACAGTAAAAAGCAAAAAAACTGTCCAACCAAAAACCAAGTCTCATCAAACAAACAAACGCCAAAGAATCAAAATGAGTTTTAAGACGAGTTTTAAAGATGGGAAGCAAGGGGGCTTGCCTAACATTTAGCGGGAGGTCATTCCAAAGAGAGGGACTGGCAACGGAAAAGGCTCGATCCCCACTGAGCCTTTGCTGAGTCCTCAGTACCTCTAATAGCATCTGGTCCGCAGACCCAAGGTCCTGGGCAGGTGCGGTAAGGTAAGGTGGGGTGAGACCATTTGAAATTTTGAAAACAAATAGTATCTTAAAACAAACACTAAAATGGACACGGAGCCAGTGAAGGGAGGCCAGAGTAGGAGTTATGTGCTCCATCCTATGAGTAACAATCAAGAGGTAAGCAGCAGCATTTTGGACCAACTGGAGACGCTTGATGGAGGATTAGCTGACTCCAAAATAAATTGCCTTGCACTAATCCAGCCGAGATGTGACGAAGACGTGTATTACTATTTCAAAATGCTCCTGAGAAAGGAGATACTTTGTTTTAGCCATATGCCTCAGATGAAAAAGATGGATTTAACCAAAGCACCAATTTTACAGCAGAGGCCCCAGAATTGAACCCTGTCGAACACCATATGACAACGGAGCAGTCCGGGACTCAGAGCAATCTTGGCTCACACAAAAACTTGTCGGCCAAATGGATAAATTTAAACCACTCAAGGGCGCTACCACGAATAGCCACCTGGTGCTGCAAACATGTTAACAGAATCCTGTGATTTACTGTATCAAACGATGCAGTTAAACAGTCCAACAAAACCAGACACGCATTCTCCAGTATCATTTACTAGGAAGATGTAATTAAAAACTCGTAACAAGGCTGTCTCCGTGCTATGCATGAAGACCTCCATGATGTTATGTTCATCCAAGCAAGATTTTAATTTTCCAGATTTTTTTACATAAAAGGCAGCTTGGAAATGGCTCTTGATCAAGGCGATGATTATTGAGCAATGGTTGTACCGCTGCGTGTTTAAATTGATGGGGAACTACACCAGAAGACAGACTGCTGTTGATAATGACTGATACCAATACTTGGGGGAATCTCCTTAAAGAAATGCACAGGAAGAGTCATCCCCCACGCCCGGGTTTGCCACGTTGCCGTCGTGTGGGGGCTTGCGTGCTTCTTCTCGCGAAGAAGCCAGAGCAAGAGCAAACCCAAACCGGTGACCGGACCAGGAAACTGCTCCCGGTCTACCACCTCTAAAATATGAGAAGAAGAAAGAAAAGGATTAAACATACTGACTCAGTCGTCCCCCAGGATAATAAGGACCGCGATCCCGTCATTGAGAGTCCGGCGGGACCGGAAAGTAAACTAGACTCGGACCAAGATTTCCTCCGGATCGAGGGAGGCATGAGAATCATGTCGCTGAACGTCGAGGGCCTGTCAATGGCCAAGTGTGACTATCTGGCGAGGCTGCTGCCGGAGCATCGTGTTGACGTGGCAATGCTGCAGGAGACCCACCTGGAGGAGAAGTCACCGCCGTCGAGATACACCATCGTAGGATATAGCGTCGCAGTGCGAGTTGATCACAAGCAGTATGGACTGGTTACATATGTGAGGGACCCTCTATTGTTGGGGAGGGACGAGACATCGCAGGAGAACGGTATTTACAGAGCAGATATTAAGTACAACGACATTTCAATCAGCAACATATACAAGCCTCCAAACACCCACTGGCCAGACCCACCTCTCCCTCAGTATCATCACCCCTCAATTATTGCAGGGGACTTTAACAGCCACCATACCTCCTGGGGTTACCCAAGGAGTGACGGCGCGGGTGAAGCGGTTGTAGACTGGGCTGCAAACTGCCACCTCCACCTAATGTGCAGCACAAGACGGCGCAGAACTTTCCTTTCAGCCCGATGGCAGAGAGAATACACTCCCGACCTTGTTTTTTTGACTAAACTAAATGGAAACCCCATGCCAGCAATACGAGAGGTGCTTCATGGCTTCCCGAATAGCCAGCATCGACCCGTCATTGTCACCACTGGTATCACAATACCAATCACTCAATCAGTGCCCGGAGCGAGGTGGAACTTTGGAAAGGCCGATTGGCGATCCTTCACGGAATACATCGAGAGCATAGTACAGAGAATCCCAGCAAACCAGCAAAACATGATCCGCTTCAACAAGCTCATTCTCTGAAGCGCAAGAAAATTTATACCCAGGGGCTGTCGCAAGCAATATATCCCGTGCTGGACTGAGGAAACGGAGACACTTTCAAGAAGATATGAGGAGACGGGGGACGAAGAAGTTGCAAATGAGCTTCTGGACTCTCTCTTCAGGAAAGACGTCGGTAGTGGATAGAGACAGTAGAAGGTCTTAACTTTCAAAGATCAAGCCGACAGGCATGGAGACTTCTCAAACGTCTGGACGGTGGTGATTGTGGGAGAGGGAGGACAGCACCCATGATATCGGCCGATGAAGTTGCAAGCAATCTCAAACAGCGGGGCCAACACAAACCAGACTACAAATTTGAAGCTAACATTAGAAAGCAATATCAAAAACTCTACGCTGAGTGTCCAGATGAGAGCGAACGATCATGGGCGATAACAGCGGACGAGGTCAAGGCCGTACTGGGGACAGTACACGGAGGAAAGGCTGCTGGCGTCGATGGAATATATCCGGATATGATAAAACATCTAGGTCAAAAGGCTCAAGAGTGGCTTGCGGGTAGTCTCACGGATGCAATCGTTATGGGAAACTACTGTTATCTCTGGAAACAGGCAAAGATACTCGCAATACTGAAGCCAAACAAACCCGCAGATAACCCCAACAGCTATCGCCCGATATCTCTTCTGTGCTGCCTTTATAAGCTGATGGAAAGGATAATCCTATCACGAATCACCCATGACAAAGAGCAGACGATACCATCATCCCAAGCTGGATTCAGGCAGGGGAGAAACACCTTGGAACAAGTACTAGCATTGACATCAATGATTGAACGAGGAGAAGACTGGAGCTGTATTCGTGGACCTCTCCGCGGCATACGATACAGTGTGGAGTTAAGGACTAATGACGAAGGTGGCGACGGTAGTCAAAGACAGAAGAACTCTGAGACTCCTAAAGCGGATGACGGGTGAAAGAAAGTTCTTTGTGACCCTGGGAGATCAGCGAAGCAGCAGCAGAAAAATCAGAAACGGAGTCCCACAGGGCTCTGTAATAGCCCCCAGCCTGTTCAATCTATACATCAGCGACATGCCCCGGACTGAGTCTCAAACGCTTGGGTATGCTGATGACTGGGCTGTCGTCTGCCAGTCCAACGGGCACGAAACAATAAATGAAACACTGACCCGCAACATGACCAGGATGGCCGAATATTTTCAGAGATGGTACCTGAGAATGAACGAGCAGAAAACAGTCACAACCCTGTTTCACCTAGATAACCATCAGGCCAACAAGACTCTCAATGTTCTTAACAACAATAACATCGCTTTCCCACCAGACTCATCCCCAAAATACCTGGGAGTTACTTTGGACAGAACACTCACATTCAGCAAGCACCTTGAAAACACAGCTCAAAAACTCAAAGCCAGAAACTCAATAATCAGCAAACTCGCGGGCACCAGCTGGCGAGCACACCAGTCAGTGTTGAGAACATCGGCACTGGCCCTAGTCTACAGTGTGGCAGACTATTGCTCCCTGGTGTGGGCAAAAAGCGCAAACACGTCCTTGATAGACATACGTCGTGCGACAATGAGAACAATCCCGGGCACTCTGAGACCCACCCCTTTAAACTGGCTCCCTACAATGTTGAACATTGCTCCTCCAAACATCAGGAGAGCTACAGCGACACAAGCAATTTTTGAACGGATGAACGCTCTTCCGGAGACCGCACCGCTGCGAAAGATTATGCAGCAGGCACCGAATACCAACCCACTGAAATCTAGAACCTCTTTCTACAGAGCACAGATTGAAAACTACAATGAGGATGAGTCCTGGCGGCGGGAGTGGAAGCTGGAGGCCCCCAGGGGTGGTGAGGTAATTTCAGACTCCACTGAGAGGTTGCCGGGTTTCAATAGCTGCAGCAGAGGAGAGTGGGCGGCAGCAAACAGACTGCTTTGTAGACAGGCAAGAGTGGCGGCAAAAATGCATAAATGGGGCTTAGCCGAATCGCCTGTCTGCCCGAAATGCCATGAAGATGACCAGACGGTCGACCACTTGGTTCTGCGATGCCGAGCGACAGCCTTGGAGGGGGGATTTGAAACCGTGCTCGGGTGCACGGAGTACTTTAAGAGTTGGCTGAGAAGGAATGACGTGGAGGTGTAGACACCAAACGCAACTACTACTAGGAAGAGTCATGAGAGGTGCCACATGGCTTAGTCTGGCAAACCAAATTCTCTAAAAATGTCAAGTAAACCGTTTTAAAACAATTTCAACACTACTGAACACGGGACATGGACAGAGGGATTCAACAGTGCCGTTTGAAACAAGAGTCCTAGTTGTAGAAACAGTATTAATGAATAAATGCAGGAATCTATTGAACATTTGAGGGGAAGCAAATGGGCTGAGGGAGTTTAAGGACAGTCAATTTTATTCACGTGGCAAGACAACACATTGAATTCGTGTCTTGCTAACTCACCACCACCTTCGTAATGAATGCAACCTTTACAAATGATTCATGGTTTGCAGCAGAGGGCGCATTTTTATGAGACCCCATAATGCAACTCTTGGTAAAAATTTGCAGCATCTCTCAACTTTCTTAATTGCGACTAACTTCTTTAAATCTTAACAGAAAAGTGCAGACAAGGATTTTGCGATGAGTGTATGATGTGCGCAGAAGGAGTTGCAGACACATGCTCTTTAACTGTTCAATGTTGTCATGTTTTTTAAAACAGATATTCTTGGTCTTGTGCTTGTCAAGGGGAAGTTCCTCCCAATTACGCTCTTTCAGGACTCACTGCATTGCGCTCAAGAGCATTGAAATCACTCAGAAAATTAATTGAATCCCCCAGAAGGAGAACTCTGCAGCACTCCTTCTGAGGACTCCAAAAAGGGTGGGTACTCTGATACTCCGAACTGTTTTTCGGTGCAGAAGCACAAATGACAGTCAGGACCTGAAGGCGGAGTGAAGCTATCCTCTCGTCCAACAGGATAAACCCCAATGTTCAGGCGCTAAACCGAGGGGCAATGATTTTGCCCACACCGACCGTCCTCTTTCATCGTGGGCAACTCCAGAGTTAAAGTGAGTCCAAGCGCTGGACTGGTATAAGAGCCCAAGCTGTGTGTGAATGCGAATCCGACTATATCCAGTTGGACCTTGCACCCAAGCTCGGGGTCTTTCCATGCCAGAGAGGTGATATTTCATGACCCTAGAGATGGCTTCTGTAGTGCTTGGCACTTGACCCCTTTTTGCCGGTCAGTTCCCCGCCCTCCAGCTGCGATCTCTGAACTGTTCTGGCCTCGACCCTCCGGCCTTATTCATAAATATTGTCGGCCTCCGAGTCCATAAAAATAAAAAAGCGTCCTTGCATGATCCTGCCGCGGGAGAGACGGTAACAGCATAGGTTTATTTAAACATCATTAGCTGGTTAATTTACTATTCAAATATATGTTATTTTGGGCTTATTATGGGCTTATTTGTCTCCTTCTTGTGAGGGTTTGTCGTACGGCGAGCAGGAAGTGAAGTCACGATCGCCGTACGGCGAGGAGGAGGTGGACCCAAAATGCGAGGAGGCAGGGATAAGGGTAACTTCCAGGGGCTTTATTAAGTAAATCAACACGAGGGCAAAACAAGGAACAAGGACAAACAACGTGGCAGGGTGTAAACTAACAAAGGCAAACTAAACGTGACAAAACTGGAACAAGGACAGAGAACAAAACGAGACGGGAACGAACTAAGCGGGGATATGAAAAGGGACAGGGACAGGTGACAAGTGCTGGGGGCATGAACGAGAGTGGGAACGAGAACAAGAGCATGAACGAGATCAAAGAGCGGTCGTGACAGTCCGTAACGGAGCAACAGGGAGTAACACGGGACAATGACCCGACACTGGGTTGATGGCATGGGAAGCCCAAATAGTCCGGCAATCAGGGGAGCAGATGGGGATCAGGTGTGCGATCGTCAACCATGAGCAGGAGCGTGACTGGTGAGGACGAGGTGCTGAGGGGAAACGCCCCTACTCAGCTGATCAAAATAACAACACGACCGCGTGCACACAAAACAATAACAAGAGCCTGTCATGCCCGACGCGGATCATGACACTTCTTCTTTCTTCTTCTCCAATGCAAGTAAGAATGGACTGTTGGTGTTTATAGGGATTTTGGTATTGTATACCCTCTTGTAATGGTATGCCGCAGTAGCAGGTGGGAGGCGCGGGTTACGTGATGTCAGAATAAAGAAATACAGGCACGCTTGAATGCACACTGCTGTCTCACGCCTCTTCATACACAAACAGTTGGTAGTGGTGCTTTTGACGCGTTCGGAGGCAATTTTTGTTTGCCCATTTCTCGAGTAGGTTCATCACACGCACAGAGTGGCGATTCAACCTCTGGCCTTTGTTAATCGAACCCTTTTTTTTAAATTTATCACCCCTCGTCCACCCGTCTCAAAAATGGCCGTACTGCCGGACTACAGCTGTCCTGCTACTGTGAACAGGATAAGATGGACAAAAATAAATATAAAAGATAGATAAATTACAAATTACATCAGATTTTTTTTTTTTCATTAAGTTATACAATGCTCACTCTTATCTGTGTTCACAGACCACTTGTGACCTTGGGGTGATTCCATTGAAGAGGCTGAAAATGCCATGAGCATGACTCTAAAGCGTGCGAGAAGTTCAGTTCATCTAATTCATATATTGCCAACTTTTTGCTAATC
Organism: Idiotropiscis lumnitzeri; assembly: GCF_059441095.1. Classification (NCBI taxonomy): domain Eukaryota; kingdom Metazoa; phylum Chordata; class Actinopteri; order Syngnathiformes; family Syngnathidae; genus Idiotropiscis; species Idiotropiscis lumnitzeri. Next base: position 4,040,676 of record NC_142404.1, on the reverse strand, counting down.
CACCGAGACACATTAAATGCTTTGTTTTTAGAAAATACTTAATAAAAACATCAAAACTGAAATCATCCCCCTGAAATACTTTAATGTACTTATCTTAAAGTCTTTGTCCCGCTTTTCTCTCAAGCACTATGTCTCATTTTCCCTGCATTCTATTTCTATACTTCATGTTGGCTATGCACTCACAGCAAAATAAATATTTGATTGGTCCAATTGGGACTCACTGTGGATTTTATATATATATATATATATATATATATATATATACATATATTTTTTAAGCTCTCCTTCTGACAATTGGCTCTGAAATCCCAGGTCCTTGTGCAGGAGCATTTCACGAAAACAAACTGTACGTCTTTGATTCTGAATGCAGCACAAAAATCCATCTTAATGAATGAAATTTGGCCAATTACTAGAAATACAATATCCATAATTGTCAGCATTTCAGATTTAGTACATGGACAGCTTTGCTTCTGAAAGCATCACCAACCTTAGCTTAATTCGCTGTAAAAAAAATAATGCAGCTAAATATAACAATATTAATATAAATATAATACAATACTGAGTTCCAATATTTATTTCACCTATATTATTTTTTCTGTCTTACGATTCATGGAAAAGTTAAGTAAAAAAATATTTGCTGCCTAATATAAATGAAATTGTTCTGCTCAATTTTGATTTGGATCACTGGGTGACTTTATGGATTGCACTGCAACATGATCTCCACAGATGGCAGAGTGCCCAAATGGTTAGGACATCCACCTCACATTTCTAAAGTCACGGGGTAGAATCAGACTCCAGCCATTCTATGCTGAGTTGACATGTCCTCCTCCGCCATAACAATAAAACATAAACGGTAAGCAGCCATTCATAAATGTATCAAACAAAGAAAGTCCCAATACATAGCATCCAGGCACGTAATAAAAACTGAGCAAAATAAAATGGCTTATACTTAAATACTTGAGTCTTTCTTCCTCTGACATTGGAAACAAATATACAGCCACATCTAAAGGTTTACAGAATAATTGCCTCCTCAAATCATGACATAGGATACAATACAACAAAACACAAAAAAATTACATTTCATTTTCAATATCGTTTGAATAACATAAACAGCAAAACCGCTCTGGGGTGGAGTTAAAACAACCAATTTCCAATGCAAGCGGCAGAGGACCAGACCTCAATCTAGCACATACTGATCTCTGGGCTCATCAGTTTCAGTGTTATAATCGTTCAGGACCAAAATGATCTTATTGCAAAATATAAATTCTTAATTTCGGTTTGCACGATGTATAAGTGGACTAATACCTTTCAAAATAAAGTTCTTTGATCTCTCCAACATTGCATCTCAACTTGTTTCTATAGATAAACTGAAGGTCAACATCAGCAAAAATGGTTTCTATCTGCCCCCTCCAAATGTATTTAGCTTCATCCCAATCAAATATACATTTAGTTAGCCTAGTATTTGTCATATTAATATCATGTTATACTTCATGTAACAGTGGTGATGGGTTCGAAACTGTGGCACTGAAGAAATGGCAGGAAGCAGAGCTGGGCTAGCGGAAATGAAGATGTTGAGGTTTTCTTTTGGATTCTCCAGGATGGATTGGATTAGAAATAAGATCATCAGAGAGACTGCCAAACACATTTTGAGGAAAAGGTTAGAGAGACCTGACTTAGATGGTTCGGCCACATCCAGGGGAGATAGAGTGAGTCTATTAGTTGAGGGGTGTTGAGTTTGGAGCTGCAGACAAAGAGCAGGAGGAAGACGTAAGAGGTTGATGGATGTCGTGCGTGAAGACATGAGGACAGTTGGTGTTGGAGAGAAGGATGCCGAACATAGTTTTGCATGGAAAAGGGTGACACGCTGTGGTGACCACAAACGAGACCAGCCGAAAAGAAGGTAATGCTTGGAAACCTACATATTTTTTAGGTGGTAGTAGGGGTAAAAAGTTCAACAGTTTGATATTAAGTATAACACTGTTATAAAGCATGTGTGCAGCCTGCACTGTGTAGACAATTATAGCTGAACACATTGGGACTTATTTAGAGTGATGCGATATTATTAATGTATAAAGACGAAGATGTAAGATTTGGACACAAGAAATTATGCACTGTTCATTTAGTTGCCTCGCTCTAAGAAATTTGGCTTATGAATAGATTTGATTATTAAATGTGTGTATGAGCAGCACACATACCGGTACTTCATTTCGCACAGATCTACAGTTGGGCTTGATTGAATCAATTACCATGGTGACATGGCAGATGTTTTAGCTCCTTTCATGTTACCATGACAACAGTTCAGACTGAAATCTCAAGTATACCTGCCAACACAGCAAGTGGAGAAACCAAACACTTTGTTTCACAAAGAAAGCTCCATCTGGGACCATGATAGAATTTTCAGTTTTTTGCATCTACTATAAACCAATCAGATTACTAAATTGTAGGACAGCCATGGGGTGCAGCAGTGACTGCTACCAACATGGGGACCCCTATTACCTCTGTCCAATGCTCTGGAAATACTCCCTATGCTCAAGAAGTTTCCCTTACTCCAGTGTGTGCATCACAACTGTGTTGTTTTAATTCTAGAAGACACATTATGTTAAGAATTTGTATTGTAGCATGGCGGACCCAAGAAAACAAACAGAAGCAGAAATCAAACTAGATAGAAATTTATTTAAATAAAAACACAAAAAAAAAACACACCAAACGAAACAAACCGCGGTACGCAAAATAAACTAAGGTGAATGGGTGGAAACGAGTAGCTAGCCGCCAAAAACAGGACAAACCAAAACGGAGAAAAACAAAGCGAATACTAGTGATGGGTCCAGCGACACTGAGGCGTCGATGCGCGCGCCGAGCTTCCAGGGCAAACCCCGTGTCGGTGCGCGTACCGCTTTGAGAAAGTCACGTGACCACTACCAGAATCGTGTCGACACAGCGGTCGCGCGCCAAACTGTGTTCATAAGGACGCGCATCTGTCAACAGGATGGACGCTCAAAACAAGCATCGAGTTATTGGCGCGTTACGTTGCGTTAAATATCCGCAAGATGGAAGACGTCACTGTTGATGCGCACTCAGAGGTGCAGCGCTATATGTCAGCAGGACACGTTGCACGTACGGAAGACCCGCTCTTATACTGGAAGTCCATGGAGGCAACGTTCCCTCACCTATTTATATTAGCCACACAGGCGTTGTGCACACCGGCCTCTTCAGTGCCTTGTGAGAGGATCTTCTCAAAGGCGGGGGAAATTGCCTCAAAAAAAGAAATAGACTGAATAAATAAAAATCTTTAATTACAATGAGTCCATTGTCATTCACAACACTTTTACTTGGGCATTCAGACAGATGTTCTCTTAATTTATCAACTGCGTCTCGAATATCAAAGATTTTTTTTATGAAATTGCGTGTATGTAAAAATAATGTGAAAGCAAATGCCTAATCAGAATCAGAAATCCCTTTGTCATTGTACTCAAGTGTGCAACGAGATTAGAGAGTTCCCGTCTCCAGTGCAATACAACAATAATTCAGTTAAATATATAAATTAGATAAATAAGAGAATAATTAGTGCGATGGAAAGTAATACGAAATAAGATATATAAAAACACATCACGTCGCTAATCAATGGAATTGGATAAAATTAGTTTGACAGATCAGTGTCAGATGACCCTGTCAAATGTTTCCTGCAAGTCCACCAGGTGTCAGTATTCAGCAACACAGTGTCAACACAGTGTCAATACATTGTGTCACTGTGTCGAAACGATACAGGATGCCTCATCTACCCATCACTAGCGAATACTCTAAGACAAAAAGAAAAACTCAGCCACCTGGGAACACTAAATACACTACAAAAGACAACTAACCTACACAAGGTTATAGGACTACATCAAATTACTAGAGCCAGGTAAGACTTACATGGACACTATCGACGCAAAACAGGAAAATTCGCGCTGCAAACTGGGAGATGGCAATTGGACACAATATTCCGGCGACTAGCTCCTCTGTCTCCAGCGCTTAAGAAGCCAACTAACGATGATGACTATCAGGTCTGCGCTGGAGACTCCACCCCGTCCAAAGACTGAAAGAAAAAAAAACAAACAGATCTTAAAACAAGCTAGATCATAACACATTATATATATACTGTGTGCATAAAACAAGTGTGCCAGTATCATGACAATAAATAATTATGAGAATTGCGGCATGTTTGGGGGGACTTGTGACTTGCTTACTAAATATTTGGGAACGATTTTTTTGAGATTTGGTATCTAAGTGACTCAACTTTACCTAGACTTGAACTACATGAGTTGAAAAGTAATTTCGCTTGTTACATTGCACACAGTTTATCATTTTAGAAAGGAAAGCAAGCAAAAAAAATAAATATTTCAGTCACATCAACCTGGCTACTAAGTAAAGGTAATTTGTTAGTGTGATGTGGCACCGCAGACACCAAAAGTGTGGGAGCAACTGAAAGGATCATTAATTTAAAATAACTAGGATGTGGCTGTGTTTATAATGAACAAATCTCAATCAAATTAATGTAAAATTTGAGTCATCACACACATGCCACCATTTAAATGAAGTCCAGATGTTCAAGTAGGCTTATCCTTAGCATTTATTTTTCTTTTTCTCGCTTTTTTTTTTTTGCTTTATTGCAGAAGCCTTAAGATTTTATGCTACCGTCGACTGATTGAAAATTTTAATAATTCCTTCCTTCTTTTATAAGGCCCCAATTTCATCAGAATCTTAATAAAAAATCCAGTGAAACCAAGGTGCAACTGTTTGGCACAAGTACATTGCTGCTCATTTTTCTTCAGATGGAACCAAGGTTATTTTAGCAAATGAAAACAAACGAAATGACTAAAACTAAAATTGAAAACCCATTTTTGGTAATAAAATAAAATAAAAATTAAGATGATTAAAAAAAAAAAAAAACACACTGAAACTACATTTTCTGTTTACAAAACTAACTAATACTAACCATAATTGTGGAGAAAATGTGCTTCGTTTTCATCTTCGGCAATTAATTTAATACATAAGCCTTTTGGTGGATTAAAAAAAAAAACAATACGGCTCTTTCCAGGAAGAGAATGTCAAACAGTCTGTAAATGCCCAATAAGGTGCATTGCTGTTGTTTCGTTTATGTGTGTGGATGGGAGATTGTGGACCTGCAGTGCCACCTAGTGGCATTTCCGTGTTTGTTTTGGGGGGTCATTTCTTCTTTGTTTTCTTTATTTAACTTCCGGGTCGCGACGCCACGAATCGTGTCCTTATATGTTACTGATGGAGCGCTCAGTATATCAACGTCTGTCCCAGGCATGAGTCGCTTGCCAGCACCCGAACCAACTGTGTTCAGTGGTGACCCTTTAAGGTTTACAGAGTGGAAGATGTCATTCATTACTCTTATTGATAGGAAACCCCTCCCACCGAGTGAGAAAATGTTTTATTTAAGAAATTATCTCACGGGAGAGGCGCTCACAGCTGTAGAAAGTTTCTTTTATCGAGATTCAGAGAATGCATACAAAGGAGCCTGGAAAGTCTTACAGGACAGATATGGGAACCCATTCATCATACAAAGGGCTTTCCGAGATAAGCTTGCGAGATGGCCAAAGATCGATGCTAACGATTCACAAGCACTACGGGAGTTTGCAGACTTCCTCCAAGGCTGTACAGAGGCAATCCCACATGTTAAAGGACTAGCTATTCTTAATGATTGCGAAGAAAACCACAAGTTGCTCCAAAAATTACCAGAATGGATTGTGCGCAGGTGGAGTCGAATAGTTGTCACAGAACTTGACACCTCTGGAGACTATCCAGATCTCGCATGCTTCACGGAGTTCCTGAACACAGAAGCACGGATTGCTTGTAACCCCATTGCTTCTCCGTTGTTGATAAATTTCAAATCTACAGAAGAAAAATCGCAGAAGAAAGCCAACGCTCTAAACACAAATATACAAGCAAGTACATATGCTCAAGAGAATCAAGAAGCAAACAGCACTAAAGCAAAGCCGCCTTGCACAGTCTGTGATAGTGAAGATAATGGCATCGCAAAATGTCCCGTCTTTGCAGCAAAAGGTGGCGAAGAAAAAAGGGCAGTCATTTATGAAAATCGACTCTGCTTTGGATGCTTAAGAAAAGGTCACATTACCAAAGATTGTAAGAAACAGCATACTTGTAAGATATGCAGTCGTCACCCTACCTGTTTGCATGAAGTCAGAAACCAAAGACCTGTGGAAGCGATAAGCAATAACTCCACTTCCGCAAATGAACCTCTAAACCAGGAATTGCACAATGTTGTATCTCATACATCGACACGACATGCTTCTGCCACCTCGAGTATTGTCCCAGTCTTTGTATCTTCAGTACTAGAACCACACAGAGAAGTTCTCACATATGCAATACTGGACACACAGAGTGACTCAACGTTTGTTTTAAAGGATGTACTGGACAAACTGAAGGTGGATGCACAATCAATAAATTTGAAACTTAGTACTATGACAGCTATTGACACAATCATATCAAGCAAAAACATCCAAGGTCTTCAAGTTAGAGGACTACACTCGAAGAATCACATCTCACTGCAAAAGGCTTACAGCCGAGACTTCATCCCAGTGGATAAGTCTTATGTACCAACACAAGAAACAGCATTATTGTGGCCTCATCTCAGACACTTGGCAGATAAGATACCACCACTTCAAGACTGTGATGTAGGACTCCTGATTGGACATGATTGTCCATCTGCACTAGCTCCTCTTGAGGTTGTTATTGGTGACAAAATGCAACCGTATGCACAGAGATCGGAACTAGGATGGAGTATTGTTGGCTCATCAAACCCCCACCTAGACAGACAAGGAAGTCAGAGTTGTGCATCGGCTGACAGTAAAGGAAATCCCAAGTCCATCAACTACAGATGTTCTGAAGGCTCTCGAATCAGACTTCATCGACAGAAATTCTGAAGATAAATATGTTTCGCAGGATGATGTCCATTTCCTACAGTTCCTCAGTGATCGCATCACACAAAAGACAGACGGACATTATGAGTTTCCCCTTCCTTTCAAAGGTGGAGATTTGGAGAAGGAACCACAGGAGTACATGATGACAGTTCATCTCTTCGGAGCCTCTTCTTCTCCAGGATGTGCCAACTTTGGTTTGAAACATCTGGCACGACAACACAAATCTCTCTTTCCACTAGCTTCGACATTTGTGGAGAAAAGTTTTTACGTTGATGACGGTTTAGTCAGTGTTCCATCAGTCGCAGAAGCCAAGGAACTGATCATTGAGTCACAAGAATTGTGCAGTAGAGGAGGCCTGCGCCTTTGTAAATTCAACTCGAATAAGGAAGCAGCCCTCACATTCTTAAATTCTTCGGAAAGGGCAGCAACCATCGAACCCCTTGGATTAGATCCATCCCCTTCAGAGCGTGCACTCGGAATTCAATGGTGCATTAAAATGGACGCTTTCTGCTTCAATATTAGTTTGCAAGATCGACCTTCAACCCGATGCGGATCATTGCCTCTCTTTATGATCCGCTTGGATTCATCGCACCATTCAGTCTGAAGGGAAAGCTTATCCTTCAAGAACTTTGTCACAGAGGCATCGGATGGGACGATCCTCTCCCAGAAGATGTTACCCCACGGTGGGAGGAGTGGTTAAATGGTTTTCACAAATTGAAAGAAATTTCAATTCCACGGTGTTACCATCCATGTGACCTGCATAACATTGTGAAAGTAGAGTTGCATCATTTTTCGGATGCCAGCTGCGTCGGTTACGGTGCATGTTCTTACCTAAGGTACACAAACGACAAGAAGGATGTACACTGCAGTCTTGTGTTTGCAAAGGCAAGGGAACGCCAGATCAGAACTGTCAGGAATGTTTTGGACGGCACCTTTGCACAATGCCCAGGTCGAATTGATGATGCCTCCCTCCGAACACTATTTTATGAGGCCATGGCTATTGTGAACAGCCGCCCATTGTCAGTAGACGGAATTAATGATCCAAATGCACTTGAACCAATAACACCGAATCACCTCATTATGATGAAATCCAAAGTAGCTCTTCCTCCCCCTGGGATGTTTGTTAAGGAAGACCTGTATGCCACTAAGAGATGGAGAAGAGTCCAATATCTTATTGAACAGTTCTGGAGCCGCTGGAAAAGGGAATACTTGATGAACATATCGACAAGACAGAAATGGCACTCACCTCGTCGCAACCTCCAAGTAGATGACATTGTCATTGTTAAGGATGATAACCTCCCAAGGAATCTGTGGCAACTTAGACGAGTGATTGAGACGGTTCAATGTAGTGATGGCTTGGTGCGTCGCGTTAAATTGCAAGTTGGAGAGCGAAAATCTCAAAAGCAAACAGACCCTTCTTTTAGACCTTTAATTATTGAGAGACCTATTCAAAAATTAGTGCTTCATTTGGGAGACTAAATGAGACAGTTTGTTTGTTGGTTCGTCTGTTCGATAACCCACACACATAGTTAACCTGACAGGTTTAATAGATGGAAGAAATCCTGTACAGCTCATTCACTCTTTGTATATTGTTCATTCATTGTATTAGGATTTGGTGGGAGTGTAAATGCCCAATAAGGTGCATTGTTGTTGTTTCGTTTATATGTGTGGATGGGAGATTGTGGACCTGCAGTGCCACCTAGTGGCATTTCCGTGTTTGTTTTGGGGGGTCATTTCATCTTCGTTTTCTTTATTTAACTTCCGGGTCACGACGCCACGAATCGTGTCCTTATATGTTACCGATGGAGCGCTCAGTATATCAACGTCTGTCCCAGGCAAAGACAACCGTTTATTAGCGCCCTTGGAAAGCTTAACGAGGTATGACGATGCATAAAATACTAAATGTACTAAAAATGTGAATTATTTTGGAAACTACTGTTACAGTTTGTGTTTTTTATGCTCTATAGTTTTCACGGTGCAGTATGCGTGACCGTTGTTCAGCAATAAAGGTTTCTCGACACCAGTTGAAACCATAATTTCAAGTCCAAGGGGCCGCTACACAGTCATCTGGGACTTGTAGTCCTCATAATGTTTCTTGCACAGAAGCCTCATCATCAAGCAGCAAAAAAAGAGCCAGCAAATGACATCGCTCCTCAGAGACGAGTTTGTGAGTGGCGTTAGCTTGAATGACTCACCTTGTCATTTAATCATTTAAGTCTGCCAAACCGCAACGCTAGGTAAAACAGTGCTTTTTTTTTTTTTTTGCTTCATACATGAAAATATATACATACTGTATAGACAAAAATAGGAAACTTTACACCCAGGTTTAATGCTTCTCAACAGTTATTCAACCCACAAATCAACTTTAGAAGTTGGCAAATTGGAAAACAAGGCATCCAAGCTTTACTATAAGTAGGGCACATGCATGCATGTCTGCATCTAATGTAAGAAGCTGCATATTATTGTGATGTAAAGGCTGGGGACTGTTAAAACCGTGACCTGTACAATGTATTTTCAAAATGTTGTGAAATAATATTTTTTGTTGAATTTCCACTGCGTAATACTGACCATGGTCATCTAAATGATTTATTTTATTTAACCAGACCTGGGATTGAACAGGGGTGTGGGGACTTTTTGTTTGGACTATAAGTGACTCCATTCGGAGATCCGCGGATTGTTTTGAGGGTCCCCTTTAATAAAGTCTAATTTCATTAAAAGATACAAGGTGCCTGTGTGAGCAGACAAGTGCATAGTGAGGACAAGAAGAAGCTTTCACTTCGATGTTCTGATGAATTAAACATCACAATCAGCATGGACTATGGAGCAATCATAAAATGAAGATGGGATTGCTCACTCAAGTTTACACCCATGAGGGGTGAATCTTAAAATTGCTTTTGCAAATGTTTTGATGTTGATAGTTTGGATTTGATGTGTATCTGTCTTGGTCATCAACAGGGATTGGAGTTCTGACTTACATGATGTTTTCACTGGATCTTGCGTGTAAAAGTCCTCTCATTTATCAAACGGCCGGTTGTATTGAGTCTGGTACAAAACCAAAAATTAATGCTTAGCAGGCAAGGTGGTTGAGGCAGATAATCGGAAAGCAGAATGGCACAAAAGCAGAAAACATCAGATGTGCATCCTCATCAATGGAGAGTAACAGAGGACAACATTACAACCTTGGGGGCTTGGGAGCAACAGTGAATTGAAAGGCTGACAATCTGAGGACTTGAACGGATATAACAGTATACTGGTAACTTAACGTCAGACATAAAGTTTTAAAACAAAGAAACTCCAATACACGGAGCTGTCTTTCATTAAAACAAAGTTTACATATATATATATATATATATATATATATGTTATATATATATATATATATATATATATATATATATGTATATATATATGTATGTGTGTGTGTGTGTGTGTGTGAACATTACATAGGACGGGTAACCTTTTTCAATTTCTCAATATGAAGTTTGAAATCCATTATGCTTTTAATTGAGAAGATCAGAAAATAAGCAGTTCAAAATCAATCTTTTTTTTCCTAACATCATGTAGCAGGGTACATCTACTCCTGGTGGTAAGTGAGGATAATTGGTGCGATTGCCCTCACCAATTATCCTCAAGGCACTCAAGGCTTCACAATAAAGAATGGCAGGACTGATCTTGCCTTGGTTCTTTAGTGTCACAAGTCAATCATTGGTTTTATTTTAGACATTGAAGTGTTTGACACTTGGCCATTTAGCAGCTCTTATGAGGGATCGCCTCTTGTCTTTTCTGCCTTTTTCACTTGCAGTACTCTTGGACCCATTGATACTCATTGATACGCTGCTACACGTTTTATTTAATTATATCAACTACATATTTAAAGCACAAATAAACAATTGATCTGAATGTGAACTCTAAAAGAATGTCTTTTGCGGAGAACACTTGATTGTCAACGGTAAATGGGCTGGCACTTATCGCACTTTTTTACTCTACCTACGGTACTCAAAGCGCTTGACACTATTACTTCATCTGCCTACTGACGACTCACTATCAGGAGCAACTGTTGGTTCAGTATCTTGCTCGAGGATACTTAGACATGGTCACAATTACTGAGGATCAAACCTCTAGGTTGGGAAACAACCAATCGACCAATGAGCAACGTCGCCCCCAATATCAATCGAAAACTTTACTTTCACATCATAGCAAGCAAACTATATGGCTGAGAAATTGTTGCTTCATGAAATGTAAATTTGAACCATCATTTTGCTAGCAGTAGTGTTTTGTATATATATTTTCTAGAATAACTGAGAATATAGCATTATATAACAAATATAAATCTATAATGGACCGTATCCTGATGTAAGCTATTTTCCATATCACCCAGCATTATTCTGTGTGTGAATTTACTTTCATGAAACTTCGACTGTGGATGGAATTATAAAGAATGACACTTGCATGCATGGGCACAACTCACTGAGATGTTGGCTCCCCCTGGCCACCCCACTGAAAATTTTCTGGTTTGCACCAATCAGTATGTATGGCTCATTGTCACCTGTTACCTCCTAATCATGTAAGTGTAAATATTGATTTTGATTGTTATTAAAAATTTTTTAGCAGAACATGTGGACCATGTGAACGGCCACTACGGAGACACTGCTGCTTTGTTTTGCTTTTGTTTTGTTGTTTTCATTTTGACTAGTTTTGTTTAGTTTCCTTTTATCCGTTCTCCTCATTTTGGATTGCGCGCCTCAATCACCGTTGATTGGCTGTGTCTTGCCGTGCCGCACATAGTGTTGGTGGTGAAGCTTTCGTCTCTCAGCCATTGGGTTTTAAGCCAAGTTGTTGTTTTTCTCTTTAAAAACTAGTTTTATCTCAATGCAATTGTGTGTTATAATTGGTTTGCATGAGAACTGCATCATCAGCCAGATCGTTTATCGATTCTATTGACAAGCGTATCATTTTCCAGTGACAAATATGAAGAACGTTGAGTCTCTTTAAAACCAGTTTATAGACAGCTTCTTAACGTAAAGTCAGTGAAGGTCACGATCCTCAAGTGGTACTTTTGTAAAGCTCTTTAGCAATCAATTTATTTTTGCAATGTTACATAGAAGGTGGCACATGGCTAAATGGTTAGCACGGCCACCTCACAGTTCAGAGGTGCTGGGTTCGATCCCAAACTCTGACCTTCCTGTGTGTAGTTTTCGTGTTCTCCCCAAATCTGCATGGATTTTTTCAGAGTCCTCTGGTTTCCTCCCACTTTCCCATAACATGCATGGTAGGTTAATTGAGCATTCTAAATCAGGGGTGTCAAACTCATTTTTGTGGACGGGCCACATCGTAGTTGTGGTTTCCCTCAAAGGGCCGGTATGACTGTGAACCCATATAAATTGATTGGAAAGCCAGTTTTGAAATCAGAAGCTAGTAAGTAATTGTGCAACAATTTTTCAATTTATTTTAAAACGGGAGGATTGGTCACAAATAAATAGCAATATCTCATATCTCAGTGTTGTTGCAAGTGAAGAAAATGTGCTAGAAACAGGAAGTTTATGCAGATGATTTGCCCTTTGCGGGCCACATAAAATGAGGTTGCGGGCCAGATCTGGCCCCCGGGCCTTGAGTTTGACACATGTGCTCTAAATTGTCCTTGTGTTGTTGTGAGTGTGAATGGTTGTTCGTCTTTGTGTGCCGTTGGCTGGCAACCAGGGCGGCCCGGTGGCCCGACTGGTTAGCACGATGGCCTCACAGTGAGAGACACCAGCTGTCGTAGGTTTAATCCCGGCTCCGGCCTTCCTGTGTGGAGTTTGCTTATTCTCCCCGTGCCTGCGTGGGTTTCCTCCCACATTCCAAAAACATGCACGGCAGGTTCAATTGGACACTGTAAATTGTCCCTAGATATGAGTGTGAGCGCGGATGGTTATGCGTCCATGTGTGCCCTGCGATTGGCTGGCAACCAGTTCCAGGTGTCCCCCGCCTACTGCCCGAAGATAGCTGGGATAGGCTCCAGCAACCCTAGTGCGGAGAAGCGGTTAAGATAATGGATGGATGGCTGGCAACCAGTTCATGATGTTGCCCGCCTATTGCCTGAAGACAGCTGGGATTACCTCCAGCACCCGTGCGACCCTTGTGAGGAGAAGTGGCTTGGATAATGGATGGATGGATGTTACTTAGGCCTTTGTGGTTTAACATGGCCACCACATCATATGAAACGTAACCTTTGATCTAATAAAAGGTCAATTGTCATTTATTTCACTATAAACTGAGTCAGAGGTCCCCCTATAAATGAGCTACCAGAATAGTTACTAATAAAAGGGAACTAAGAAGGAATGCAGATGTTGTTCGTATTATTTTTTTCGCCATAACTCTAAATGTTTATGGGTGACTACATTTTTATATCATGAATAATGTTTACTATTCAGTATAATTCTCCCTGCGATTGGCTGGCAACCAGTTCAGGGTGTGCCCCACCTACTGCCTGAAGACAGCTGGGAGGAGAAGCAGTACAGATGGATGGATATAGATCTCCACCAGCCATGTTAGTTACATGTCCAAATATATTTGACAAGCAGAATTCAAACAAATCTATAAAATTTATGAGAACAGTTATGTTTTGCGATGCTTCACCTCTTAGTTAATAATCCTCAAGAAGGCTGTTAAGGAAATAGGATAATTTTCTGAAGTTTATACTTTTTAAATGATGCTAAACATTAATACTCAAACCCCTTGGTGATAAATATTAGTAGACACTTTAAACGCAGAAGAATTGGCCTCACTGTAGATTATTTCATTAAATGTTGTATGGGCCACTGTACCTTTTTCGGTTTTCTATGGCTAAGTGCATACGCATGTAAACTCATGTAAAACTATTGAAATCATGAACATTGCTCTCTGCCGAAGTCACCCTTACGAGCATTGTCCAGTCACCTCAACGAGCCGCTCCTGTTGCTCAGGGCCGAGCTAATGACCAATCACGGCTCAGCTTGCAAACGTCACATGACCAAACAGTCATAGTAGTGAACAGAAAATTTCTCAATGGACAATTTTGTTATTACGAGAATAGCATGATAATTGTTGCAGCAATAATACATTTTTGGAAGTACAGTATATGAATATAAACATTAGCTGGACAGGAACAGAGTTGCACGATATTATATTTATATTTAAAGATGATTTATGATAAAAATCTGTGGGAATCGTGCAATATCATACCGTGATATCAACACGACGAAAAAACATACTAAGCTTTAATAGATATATTAATATTTATTAATAAATAATCCCTACTGATTATAATAAGATATTTTATTGGTTAAGTGGGGTTTTCCTGATGAAACTGACATTTCAGCCTGCAATTAAATTCAAACAGAAAGAATTTGGCCTGCGGTCAAACTTAGTTGCTAGCCACTGCTTTATGATAAAGACGGGCTCTCCTGTTTGTGTATTGTGAAATAAACTGGCTTCACATAAATTTTATTTATGATGCATGAATACGTACTTGACCAGGGTTGACCCGACAACATGACTTTACTACTCCATGTTGGTGTTTAATGCTTGAAGTCAGATGCTAATTACGTGGTTTTGCCATCTTGTCTTTTGAATTGGCCGTAGAGTATTACAGGGGACTTTAGACTCACCCGTCTGCCCGACTCCAGTCTGTGGAGCAGTGAAATGTCTGGCCAACATGGTGAGAAAGTTTTTATATTCCTATATGCCTGCATGGGTCGGGCAGTACAAAAAAAGGATCACGTTTATCCTTGCCAACTTCGGCTTTTCTGGTCACCGCTTGTCTTGAAGATTCATACCATGACCTCAGACCTCAGGACTGGTGGTGAGATCAAAGGCAGTGGTGCTTAAAGGGACAGTTGATTGAGCACATTGGCACTTATATAATAGGTTTGCATGTAAACATGAGAAACATCAGTACTAAAATTTCAAAAGACTCTGAAGTGATTCAAGGTCGCTTTTGTGATGAGATTTACACAAAATTGGCACGCCCCCTATGGAGCTCAGCTTGTTATTTTTTCCGTTTCAGCGTCTACGTCACTTCAGGGTGGTAATCATTGTAATATTGCTCGCTTTGTCTGTTCTGTTGTCTAAAACGGCGACTGATCGCGACCAAAATGCAAATGTACATTACTAATCTTGTCCACTTCAACCTGTGAAAGTATAATAGCGTTCCTCACAATAGTTTGGATTTATTGACATCAAACGTGAGCTCATGTGATTATCATCACAAAATCAAAAACATCGTGCCAATCAATTCTCCACTTACATAGGCTGACAAGAGCAAGAATGTGCACACAAACCCCGACTGGTAATATTTCGGACAATCTTTTGTTAAGTGTGTCGAGGCAGCCAGGCATCGATGTTTACACCTCCCCCACTTCAGTCTCTGTAAATATGCCGACATAAATATCAGTTTCATGTCATCTCTCTTGGACTTTTTCAACCATTTAACCATTGGCAACGCAGTTAAAGATTATATTTGACATTCACTTTCTAACTCAATTTGATTGATATTAGCAGCACTGTAACAAATCTTAGACGCAGACAAGTTTGTGGAGTAGCCTACATTACTAAACGTGATATGATGCAAATCTGTGTATGCTTGTGATTGGCTTCTATGGAGATGATGCAAGCTCACCTCCCTAGATCACCAGATCACACATAACGAGACACACAAATATCATCCATCATCATAAATGCATATGTTACTGCAATGTCACAGATGCATGGAGACTTCAGCATGGCTGAGCGACAAACCTGGAAAAGCACTGTTCAATCTTCTATTATAAAGGAAATTCAACATGAGAAAAAGCAATGCTAAAACGAAAGTGGTCTAATGTGTCCTTTGTCCTTCTAGAGTTGGAAACGTTAGGCTGCAAGGTACCCGGTAATGAGCGCGGCCCTTCCCACCCTCTGTCGGTAGCTGCGGGGCTCTGACTGAGGCCGTCCTTCAGGCACAAAAGGGCATCCACACTGCAATCAATGCAATATCCGAGCTACTCGGAACAATGACCGCAGTGATATGTGAAGTCAAATGCATTAAAATCCTGTTGAAAATACTATAATCGTTGTTCTGTTGGTCACAGAGCTGTGCTCCTGGTCGGTTTCCTGAGCATGGGGATGGGGTTGTTTGTCAGAGTCCTTAAAATTTGGGGGCAGGGAGGGATGCAAGGAGGGAGAGTAATGCCAAACCTCCGTGCCACGTACATTACATTTACATCATAAAATTGTACACAACCTGCAAAATCTGCATAGAATCTATGATTTATGTAATGTTTGATTATTTAGTGAAACCGAATGGGTGAGAGGCATAGTTATGTAATCTGTCTTCAGTTAACCACTTCACCAAGCGTTTCGTTGAATTCCCTTGTCTCCAAAATGCATGTACATTTGGGTCACCGTTTCCAGACAGGTGCATTCTTTCACCCGTCAAGTTTACTGGGATCGGTCACATACTCTACGCAGGAAGTCACATATGCATCTTTCAAGAACGTATGTGTTCATCATCACCCACTTCATCACCACACTTCTAGGGTCAGAATTGTTTTAAAATAAAAATAATTACTAATTTTGAATACATAAAACGGTTGTCTTTATTTCATTTTGATTTGAAAGAGGAACTTCCAATTAAGTACTGCCAAAAAAAAAGTATTTTAAGCGGGTTGCTGTCATTTTTGTCATAACTTGGAATCCATCTTAGTTAACTTATCGATTACTTGATTTTAACAGTAACTGCATTACTTTTAAACTCCTGTAAACCGTAAAGTGTTATTTTTTTAAGGTAACTGTGAAAATGACGACACCCGGCATGACCTCGAGATACTGAAATGATACTCAAGGATGCCATACGTTTTAACTCCACTCTACGTATTTTGAGTAGGGCTGCACTGTATTACAAAAACATGCAACATGCGATGCGTCATGTCATGTCATGTCATGTCATGTCATTATCCACACCACTTATCGGGTGCTGGAGCCTATCCCAGCTGACTACGGGCGAAAGGCGCACTACACCCTGAACTGGTCGCCAGTCACAGGGCCGACATAGACACCGTCACTGAGTGGGAACTGAACCCACGCTGCCCGCACACAACTCAGGCGAGTGTACCACTACACCAGAGGTATTCAATTTAAAGTCACAGAGGTCCACGACTAAAATTTCTTCCAATTAAAAGGTCCGAACCAAAGTCCAACTTCCCTTAATGTCTAGCCTATGTTCACAGTTTCAATATTTAGTCATTTTCAACAGAGCACACTTATATACGAAATATTTAGCAATGTTCCCATTAAACACCTTTGCCACTCAAACAAATATAAGGCGTTTATTTCACATTCAAAAAAATGTGGCTCCAGGAACTTAAGTTTGCCACTTCCAGAATAAAAACTGTCAAATATCTCCTGCAGAAATATATCAAGAGCTAAGCATTGAGTTAACATCTTTTACCTTTTTTCTTAAATGAAAGAGAAAAAACCAAAAGCCTAATTATTCAAGTAAAACAGGACAACATGTTCAGTACACAATAAAAAAAAATGGCTGTCCTCATGAAAAACTAATTCAAAATGAGCTTTGACACCACCTTTTCTTTTAAATATTTTTAACTTCTCTTAATGAGAAAAATTAGTTTGTGACTGCCCTGCCAGTGACTTAAATCTGGGTTGGAACGGAGTCAGGGCCATTGGGATTTGGTAGATTATTTCATACATCTGAGCTTTGTGTTTTCCTTTAAATAATGTTTGTGCAACCGCATTTAAGCACTCCTTCACAACTTCCCCATCACTGAATGTTTTTTTATGTTTCCCCAAAATCTATGATACTTTTAGTGAACAATCGTTTGCATGCCGCTGGGCTGTCAACGAAAATGTAAAAATCTGTTATACTGCACTCGAAGTTCGATGTTTTTGCGTGCGCTCACCTCAAACTTCAGCGGATAACTTTGCAAAAAAGGGCGGTGCTTTGTTTCGTAGTGGCGCTTCGCAATGTTGCGACGGTTTCGGAGCATACGATGAACACTGGTTTTGAATCGGCTGCAGCCAGAACAAAACTAAATTTCTCCGTCCATTCATTTAAAACAACACGCATCGACCTTGCTAACATTTTAGCAAGGCATACTGTCAGCAGCACTCTCTTCCGGTCTGGTGCGCAATTGGCAGTGGATCGTAAACAAAAGATCTGATTGGCTCAAATCAGTGACGCCTTTTCCGTATTAACTTGAATTGCAGCGCCAACGTTTGCGAATGCGCCCTGAAAAAAAATCATCATAGATTGGTTATGGGTCCGGTCCGAATCATCGCGCGGTCAGCATCCGGACCGCGGTCCGCCATTTGGTGATGCCTGCACTACACCATCAGTGACCCCACATGCGAGGTGGATGTTGCTTATTGCAATGTTGAAAGTATTGTATTATTTACCGTACCTAAAGAAATGTGTCAGCTCTGTACCATAAACGTAACTGTAGCGGGGTGCAGAATGACTTGTCCTTATCAATCTGTCGCTACACATTTAAATTTTTGAAGGGTTTTATTTTGGGTTGCTGAAACACAAAATATTAACATTTATTCACAACGTTCGTGTCATGATACGCGTCGGGCATGACAGCCTTTGTTATTGTTTTCGTCACCTCCCTGCCATGTGTCTTTTGTTATTGTTTTCGTCACCTCCCTGCCATGTGCTTTGTGTTATTGTTTTCATTCTCACCAGCCACGCACCTGTTCCCAGTTCACGATCACACACCTGCTCCCCATCTGCTCCCCTGATTACCGGACTATTTATACCTCCCATACCCTCAACCCAGTGTCGGGTCATTATCCCGTTTGGCTCCCTGTTGCTGCACCACGGACTCTCACAACTCGCGGTTAGTTCCTGTTATTGCTCGTGTCATCATTCCCTGTCCGCCTGGTTCGTTCCCGTCTCGTTTTTGTTGCCTTTTGTTGTTGATTTGTCCACGCCCCGTTGTTTGTCCCTGCTGAGAGTGTCAATAAATTCCCTTAACCCTATCCACCTCCTGCCTCCTCGCCTTTTGGGTCCACCTCCTCCCTGCCATAAGGCAATCCATGACAGAATGACCCGACCACGAAAAAAGGACCCAGCGAGGGGCTCGCGGCGGCGTCATGGACACCGCCGCACGGACCCCCCCCACCAACCCGCCGAACAGCTCAGCGCCACGTCTGCCTCGTTACCAGCTTACCCCGCTTACGAGGACGAGCTCGCAAGGGTCGTCTACCTGATGGACTCCCGCCGCACTGAGCTGAGTGAAAAACTGGCCCAGATAGCGGAGCGGGTGGCCTCAATAGCGGAGAAGGGCGCCGCCGAGGCACCACCCCGGGAGACTCTCCAGGAGCTGACCGCTCAGATCGCGGCGCTGGAGGATCAGACGGTGGAGAGCATGAGGCAGTTTTACTCGCTGCAGGCACAGCTGGCTGACCTAAAGCAGGCTGAAAAGGTTCACGCCTCCATGCCAGCTGCAACCACCCACGTAGCCTCCCCGTCAGCTGCCCACACCATGCAGCCTCCAGTACCGGTCCCTCATCAGACGCTGCCTCCAGAGCCCCACTCCGACTCCCCGCCAGCTGCTGAGCCCCGTCCCGGCTCCTCGACAGCTGATGAGCTCCGTTCCGGCTCCCCGCCAGCTGTTGAGTCCCGTCCCGACTCCCTGCCAGCTGCTGAGACCCGTCCCGGTTCCCCGCCAGCTGCTGAGCCCTGTCCCGGCTCTCCGCCAGCTGTTGAGTCCCGTCCCGACTCCCTGCCAGCTGCTGAGCCCTGCCACGGCTCCCCGCCAGCTGCTGAGTCCCTTCCCGGCTCCCCGCCAGCCGCAGCGTCCCTTCCCGGCTGCCCGCCAGCCGCAGCGTCCCTTCCCGGCTGCCCGCCAGCGGCTGAGTCCCTTCCCGGCTCCCCGCCAGCCGCAGCGTCCCTTCCCGGCTGCCCCCCAGCCGCAGCGTCCCATCCCGGCTCCTCGCCAGCTGCTGAACCCTGTTCCGGCTCCTCCCCCGCTGCCGAGCCCCGTCCCGGCTCCCCGCCAGCTGCCGAGCCCCTTCCCGGCTCCCCGCCAGCTGCCGAGCCCCTTCCCGGCTCCCCGCCAGCTGCCGAGCCCCGTCCCGGCGCTCTGCAAGCTGTTGAGTCCCGTCCGGACTTCCTGCCAGCTGCTGAACCCCGTTCCGGCTCCCCGCCAGTTGATACGCCCCGTCCCGGCTCACCCCAAGCTGGGGGGGCCCGTTCTGGCCTCCTGAGAGCTGCTGACCCCCCCTCCGGCGCCTCGCTAGCGTCACAAGTCCCTGTTCCGGCGGAGCACGTCGTGCGTCCGCCACAAGTCCCTGTTCCGGCGGAGCACGCCGTGCGTCCGCCACAAGTCCCTGTTCTGGCGGAGCACGTCCTGCGTCCGCCACCAGCCCCTGTTCCGGCGGAGCACGCCCTGCGTCCGCCACAAGTCCCTGTTCCGGCGGAGCACGTCCTGCGTCCGCCACAAGTCCCTGTTCTGGCGGGGCACGTCCTGCGTCCGCCACCAGCCCCTGTGCCGGCGGAGCACTCCAGGCGTCCGCCACAGGTCCCTGTTCCGGCGGAGCACGCCCTGCGTCCGCCACAAGTCTCTGTTCCGGCGGAGCACGCCACGCGTCCGCCACAAGTCCCTGTTCTGGCGGAGCACGTTCTGCGTCCGCCACCAGTCCGGGCTCCGGCGGAGCATGCTCTGCGTCCGCCACCAGTCCCTGTTCCGGCGGAGCACGTCCTGCGTCCGCTACCAGTCCCTGTCCCCGCTGCACCTGGCCCGCCGCTGCTCCAAGTCCCGGCCTCTGGTGCGCCCGGCCCCCGGCCGCTCCAAATCCCTCCATTGGCGGCGCCAGATGGTCCGCCGCCACCCCAATTCCCTGTCCCGGCGGCGCCCGAGGACACACCATCGCTTCCCGTCGCTGCCTCGGCGGTGCTCGACGATCCGCCGTCGCCCCAAGCTCCTGCACCGGTGGTGGAGGACGACACGCCGCCGCCTCTCGCCTCTGCCCCGGCGGTGCCAGATGAACCACCGTCCCTTCTCGCCTCCGTGTCGGCGGCGTCCGACGATCCACTACAGCTCCAGATTCCTGCCTCGGCGGTGGACGATGACCAGCCGCCGCCTGCCGCCCTTGCCTCGGCGGCATCCGACGAACCGCCACCCCTCCACGTTCCTGTCCCGGCGGGGCTTGACAACCAGCCGCCGCTCCACTTTCCTGTCTCTGCAGGGTTCGAGGACCAGCCGCCGCTCCACGTTCCGGTCTCGGCGGGGTTCGACGACCAGCCGCCGCTCCACGTTCCGGTCTCGGCGGGGTTCGAGGACCAGCCGCCGCTCCACGTTCCTGTCTCGGCGGGGTTCGAGGACCAGCCGCCGCTCCACGTTCCTGTCTCGGCGGGGTTCGAGGACCAGCCGCCGCTCCACGTTCCTGTCTCGGCGGGGTTCGAGGACCAGCCGCCGCTCCACGTTCCTGTCTCGGCGTGGTTCGACGACCAGCCGCCGCCGCCGCTCCACGTTCCTGTCTCGGCGGGGTTCGACGACCAGCCGCCGCTCCATGTTCCGGTCTCGGCGGGGTTCGAGGACCAGCCGCCGCTCCACGTTCCTGTCTCGGCGGGGTTCGAGGACCAGCCGCCGCTCCACGTTCCTGTCTCGGTGGGGTTCGAGGACCAGCCGCCGCTCCACGTTCCTGTCTCGGCGGGGTTCGAGGACCAGCCGCCGCTCCACGTTCCTGTCTCGGCGGGGTTCGAGGACCAGCCGCCGCTCCACGTTCCTGTCTCGGCGTGGTTCGACGACCAGCCGCCGCCGCCGCTCCACGTTCCTGTCTCGGCGGGGTTCGACGACCAGCCGCCGCTCCATGTTCCGGTCTCGGCGGGGTTCGACGACCAGCCGCCGCACCAAGTGCCTGCCTCGACGGCGGTCGACGACCAGCCGCCGCACCAAGTGCCTGCCTCGACGGCGGTCGACGTCCCACCGCCACGTCTCGTCCCGGCTCCGGCGGGGTCCGGCGTTCCACCATGCCTCGTCTCCGTCTCGGCGGCGTCCGACGTCCCGCCATCGCTCCAAGTTCCTGCCTCGGCTGCGCCCGCCTCAACGCCGGTCCAAGCTCCGTCCTCTGCAGCACCCAGCGTCCCGCCATCGCTCCAAGTTCCTGCCTCGGCTGCGCCCGCCTCAACGCCGGTCCAAGCTCCGTCCTCTGCAGCACCCAGCGTCCCGCCGCCGCCCCTCGTCTCAGCCCCATCAGCGGACTCAAGGTGGAGTTCGGGTCGTCCCGGACGTCCGCCTGAATGTCCCCATCGGGACGTACTGGTCTGGCCACCCGCACGGCCCCCTGAAGGGCCACGAAAGGACTCGCTGGTCTGGCCCCCCGGGCATCCGCCAGACCGGCCTCGATCACGGGTCGTTGACCCACCTCCCGACCCCTTCCGCCCACCCTTGTTTTTGGGACATGGTTTTTTCGTTTTTGTTATTCTTGGGGACGGCTGGAATCCGTCCCTTGAGGGGGGGTACTGTCATGATACGCGTCGGGCATGACAGCCTTTGTTATTGTTTTCGTCACCTCCCTGCCATGTGCTTTGTGTTATTGTTTTCATTCTCACCAGCCACGCACCTGTTCCCAGTTCACGATCACACACCTGCTCCCCATCTGCTCCCCTGATTACCGGACTATTTATACCTCCCATACCCTCAACCCAGTGTCGGGTCATTATCCCGTTTGGCTCCCTGTTGCTGCACCACGGACTCTCACAACTCGCGGTTAGTTCCTGTTATTGCTCGTGTCATCATTCCCTGTCCGCCTGGTTCGTTCCCGTCTCGTTTTTGTTGCCTTTTGTTGTTGATTTGTCCACGCCCCGTTGTTTGTCCCTGCTGAGAGTGTCAATAAATTCCCTTAACCCTATCCACCTCCTGCCTCCTCGCCTTTTGGGTCCACCTCCTCCCTGCCATAAGGCAATCCATGACAGTTCGCTCTGTACTGCTGTTTCCAGCTTACGTGTGGCTCTTCTTCGCTCTAGAATGCGCGACTAATATAAATTATTTAACCAATATTTCAATCAATAAACTTACACATGCACACAATGCAAAAATACTTCACATCTGTATCATATACACAATGCCTCAAACTTACATATGTACTCAATACAAACATATTTCACAGCATTGTACACGACGCTCTCTCGCTATTTCAACGGCAACCTGTTCGTCTACTTCAATTTAAAGTTACATCTCGAACGAAAAACGTCAGTAAACACTTAATTTCAATCTATCACACTTACTATCAATAAACACATTCACACATCAATATATGGTATTGGATCTCGATTATCTTACCTGAAACACAAAATATTAACATTTATTCACAACGTTCGCTCTGTACTGCTGTTTCCAGCTTACGTGTGGCTCTTCTTCGCTCTAGAATGCGCTGGTCCCCTTTTGCCACACACGCAAGCAGTGAACGCTGTCCTCTAGTGGTCAGAGCTAGCCATTGCAACTAATGTACAAATAAGCAATAACATGAAACTATTACCATCTTAACATGGCTTGCACTAGGAATCAAAACAAAATATCTGTGAAAACAATACAATTCCAAATACAATAATATTGAATATGAATGTATGCCACATAACACACCTCTCGGTCCACAGACTTCAACCACAGGAGCGAAACAGACAAATGAATGGAATGTTCCATTGCTTTGCTAACTCAACAGTTAGCAAACAGTTTTCTATGGCACATGCACCCTTTGTAACTGAGCTCACCTGCTCCACACCATGGACTCATATAAGTTCATGCTCCATTCGCACTTGTCCTCACTACCACGACTTTTCTTCTCTTCCGGGATCCCACCTCACCACAGTCCATGTCACACACCGGGAACATAGCCGTTCATGGGAAAAAATAAATTGCACACAGTCTATTATTTGCCGCGGAAAACTTCAATCACATTAAACTCATGCTAATTGGTCCCATGAAAAACAATTAAAGCCAGACATTTTAATTTATTGATAAACAATTACCTACACACAACCACCCCCCCCCCCCTTTCTCCCCGGCAAGATAATAATAATGTGGACATTTGGTCACCATAGACCAGTGTGGGCAAACTACGGCCCGGGGGCCACATGCGGCCCGTTAAATGTCTTAATACAGCCCACCAAACTTGATACAAATTAAATGAATAAAGCTTGTTAATGTTTTTTTGTTCTAAATCCTCTGGTGTGTCAAACACAGATATTTTGTTGTAATGTGTTCATTTTCATTTAAAATTAAATGTATTTTTTTCTCCGATGAGGTGAGGTTACCAAAACACTCCATCCATCTGCTCCTGGTCCGGCCCCTCTGTCAAATTTTAGAACCCATTGTGGCCCACCAATCAAAAAGTTTGCCCAACCCTGCCATAGACTATTACAGTGTCATGTGTCTCCTTATATGAATCGTGCTCAGAATTACAGCGTTTCTAATGCTTCCTAATTAGTATGTCAAGTGTGAAAAATGTCATTATATGTCTGAAGTCTTTTTTGGCACAGTGACACTTAAAGGCAACCATCCAAGTCTTCTCTTTTGCAACACTAAGCCAGCCTAATTCAAGTTCCCAATTTGCTTTGGCTGGAGCGGTGCATACAGCAAATGAAATCATTTGGTCCAACAAAAATATTAAGCTGTCCTTCAAGCATGTCAATTTTGTCCTTTTAGTCAGAATGGCATAAATCCAACAAATTCATAGGCCAAGTCCTTTCTGCTCACAGTGGGTAACTTTTGTTCAGATAGTTGCACCTGCATATGTGATCTGATGTTACTCAAAAATACATGAACATAGTCATTCAGCTTTGTTGCACAAGTATAAAACACGGATGGAAAATGTTAAATCAACATTTATAGTGAATGTTACGTCCAAAGAATATAAGCATTTGTTTTTGATTTGCATTTGTATGAACAAAGTTCGGGGAAAAATTATTGCACTTGTCAGTACTGTTTTTCATTCGGCGAATTATTCACTACAATTTAAAACAGTAGTGACATTTGCACTTGATGTATGAAAAAAGTTTTGCAAAGAACTAGGTATTGGTAACATAGTAGTGAATGTGAAGTGTAGTGAATTTCAGCAGGTATACTCTATGCCAGTCAAACAGAGAAAATCCTTATTCAGGCAGGTAATTAATTTCATAGGTGAACCAAGCAGGCGAAACCTAACCATCAAATGACTTACTGTGTATTCCTGAGATAACCTTTAGGAACTGTAGAAAATATAAGCAAGATCCATTTTTCCGATGTAAAGTTACTAAGGGGATACAGATTCTAGCAGGCACCTGTCAGAATTTGTATCCCCTCCAGTCACAAAACGTGATCCATCATCAAATGACTTTCTCTGCATATTCCTGGGATTATTTTGAGTAACTGGAACAAATTTGAGCAGGATCCATTTTTTCCTAGGTAAAGTTCCTTGGAGATACAAAAGTGTTAGTTAAATAAATGTTGTGGCATTTTAATTTATATAGTAATGCTTTTAAAATAAAAGTGCACACTACTTAATAATTTGGGGGATTGTGTCTATAACGGTGCAATTAAATCCGATTGATTGCAATTAAAAAATGTAATCGTTGCCCAGCCCTAATATATATATATATATATATAATTTATCAATACCACTTTCTATTGATATCAATCACCTAACTATCGTGATACATATCGATATTGAATTATCGTCACAGCCCTAGCTTGTATATCTTTTTCTTTTGTTTTTTTCCCCCCAAAAGAGTTGCTGCGGCTTACATACAGGTGTTATAGTCCGGAGAATATGGTACATTGAATTATCACTGATAATTAGTTTTTTAATGTAACGTTAAATATTTATTGGATCAATTCTGGAAAACAATACTTTCAACCTATCATTCTTAAATTCTTAGTGCAAGAAACACCATACTCGCAAAGAAAGAACGACATGTAATTTTCAGCGATGCTAAGGATTCATTTGTACTAAAGGATGACGCCATTTTAATGTCTTTGCCAAGTAGCTAAGCGAGAAGTACAATGAAAAGTTAATTAATTCTGTAACATTGGAGATTTTAATCACTGACTTGAAAGGTAATGTGAATGGAGGGAAATGTTAAGTAGTGATTTTCTGTCCTCTCCTTCCTAAATAGAATGAGAGGAATGCATGTATTTAATTTAGTGGATCGGTCTGTTGAATAAGGTTCAAAGGAAATGCAGACACATTTTAAATTAGATGTGGGACCCTGTTTTTCTCAACTACTTTTATCAGTAATTGCATAGCCCGCTTCTCAATCACACCTCCATCTTGCTTAATCATGGAAAAATAGACTTGGAAAAAAGGTGTCCTTTTCCTTGAAAGGAAATTAATTTATAAATAAGTAAGACATTTTGTAGCATATTTTTTCATCACAGTTAACAGGGAACACCCATCATTTCATTACTAATTCTCCACATGTTTTCTCCAAGGACAATCATTATAGTTAAGGGGTAATTCTTGCAAGGTTTTTACAGCTGTTTGTTGATTACCCCTTTATTTGCCACTCATCTCATCACATTTCTACGAAATGCAATGCTTTATTTTTGGATTCATAATATAAACAAACAAGGTTCAATTTGTAATGTGTACATTGCTCACAGCTCCCTACATAAATTGTGCGAAGCTATTTTGGCTTCAAACTGCCAAGACGCAGTCTGAGATGTTTGCGGAAAGAAATTGTAAGGAGTTGTGGCAACACCCCAGGTTAGAACCACAGCAGAATATGAAGCAATTAGGGTGATGCTTTCTTTCGGTGCTCCGGGCAGCCACTCAGGTACAGAGGGAGAAAATAGAATAGAAAAAAAAATTTCTTCATATTTAACAACCAGACTGGAGGTATTTTTAATTCAGTGTTGCCTAGTCAAAAAGAACATTTCAAATTCTTTCTTCCCATCCGCAGCTGGCATTTCATTTCTGAAACATCCTTTCACTTAGGACAAACGATGTCAATTTAGCGTTTCATGTATATGGTGTTTGTGGGCTGACGATGACGGAGACGGGTGATCTGGCCGCTGACAAATGACGGACAGGCGCATTTTGGAAATTCCCCACCTCTGTACTTGCAGATATCTGCTATGTGAATTACTTTGATATGTGTAACAGAGATTTAGATATCTTCAACATATCTGCAATTTGATTTTGACTCATCACAATTCTTCCATTGAGATACATGGGGGCAACACTGTACAGTAATTTATTACATTTAGGCAGTAACTAAGAAAGTTACGAGTTACTCTTAATATTTTTGTAATATTTTTACAGTTACTGCATAGTCTTGTAATGCATTACAAATTTGAGACCAGAGCACATAATTAATCACAGAATTTATAAGGGAGAGCAGTTCATTACATCTTTTTTCTTTTTAAATAATTTTCGTCGTTGTTAACAAGAGCCTTCTGTGTGGTCATTCACATTTACATACCAAGGATTAACGGACTGGTAGACAACAGACACCACTTTAGAAATATACAAGGATTTAGTAGGTTTCCGTGTTTGTCTGGAAACAGGGAACAAGTGCAATAATGTTTCCATGGCAACTGATAACAAGCAAGTCTTGGAGAAAGCTGTCTTTGCATGGCAATACCAATGTAACCTTACAAGCATAACAGCATAGAAGGGAGGCAAAGCTGTTTTGAATAAGATTAAAAAGGGGAGGAGGGGACTGTTGAAATTACCTCTTCCCCTTTCTTATGATTGCCCTTTTGTTGTGTCATCTTGCATGAAGTCTATCATGTTTAATTACCAAACCTCCATGATTTTACGTCCAAAATTTTGCAGTTGCTTTTGTGTTGGGATCTGATTGTTTTCTTCTTGCTGGGGGCGTAACAGAAAATAATTGAGAAGCACAGTCTTAGCTGCTATTTTGCATTTCCTGTATCATTTATTGTTTCTGAAAGGATGCAAACTTCTTCAATGTGAGACTAATAAAGGTTAATCTAATACTGTACTGTCTGTGGATAACTGTGGCCATGTGGTTAAGATAATCTCATACCAGAATGTGGGCCCTGGACACAGGACAAATGGCTGTGGTGTCCTTGAGCAACACTCAGATAATCGGCGGGTGCTTCAATTTGTCACCTGTTCAAGTCTATGGCACTATCAGTGTAGTGTGTGTTTGCAGAGTCCATCCATCCATCTTCTGTACCGCTTCTCCTCACTAGGGTCACGGGGGGTGCTGGAGCCTATCCCAGCTATCTTCGGGCAGTAGGCCGGGGACACCCTGAACTGGTTGCAACAGCCAATCGCAGGGCACACAGAGACAAACAACCATCGGCACTCACACTCATACCGAGGGGCAATTTAGAGTGTTCAATCGGCCTGCCATGCATGTTTTTGGAATGTGGGAGGAAACCAGAGTACCCGGAGGAAACCCATGCAAGCACGGGGAGAACATGCAAACTCCACACAGGATGGCTGGAGCCGGGATCGAACCCATGCCCGATGCTGTCTTTCACTGTGAGGCATCGTGCTAACCAGTCGGCCACCGTGCCGGTTTGCAGAGTCCATTACTGGTATTGTAATAGAACAGGTGTTCTCGACCAGAGCTCCCAACTTTGACCACAGACTGCTCTCAAGTTGACCACAAAGGGAGTAAGAAAAATAGTGTTTTCTTTTGTGTGTATTTTTGCTCGTGTACGCTACACCATTTTTTAAAAAGTAGGTTACCTTTGTACATAAAACCTTACTTCTTGTCCCTTCAAATATGTTGATGAGCTGAATGGGCAGCTCGGAATTTGAGCTCACTATCAACACTCGGTGCTCCTAAACTGACGACGTGTTGGCAGTGCAGGATCAATCCGTGAGTTGGGTGGATGCCACAAGAGTAAAACACCACCGGGTCCTCATATCCACTGCCAACAGAGGGTGAATGTGCATCGATGACACAACCACAACCGTCAAAAAAAAAAAAAAAAGTCTTAAGTAAGTCGTAAAACTTGGGCAACTCTGTAATGCCATGAATTACCAAATACCAGCACCTGCACTATATTGTGATTACTAGGGGGTGCAAAAATAATGTGATAATATCCAAATACCGGTACTTGGGTGAAATAAAAATGCAGTGAAAGTGCTGCGACTCAGAGGAGGCTGTTCCCGTACAGCGGTCAAGTTGCACAGAAGGCGAACGCCAGTCTGTGATGCACGTCAGGCTAAATTCTTCCTGCATGAATAGGTAGGAACTATCTGAGTCTGGATGTAATGTACACGACCAAGACATGAAAGTGGGGACTTTAAATGCTGGAATGTTAGGGTTGTAACAGGAAAAACTGGGGAGCTGCTTGAATTGATTTTGAGGAGAAAGGTAGCCATATTGTGTGTCCAGGAGACCTGATGGAAGGGCAGGAAGGCTAGAAACTTCACATTGTTTTATCCAACCATCCATTATCGAAACCACTTTTCCTCATAGTTGCGGGGGTACTGGAGCCTATCCCAGCCGTCTTCGGGCAGTAGGCAGGGTACACCCTTAACTGGTTGCCAGCCAATCGCATTCACATAGTTTTTACCATGGTGTAAATGGAAAGAGAAATGAAGTAGGGGTTATCTTGAAGAGTTAGTTCAGAATGTGTTAGGTGTGAAAAGAGTGTCAGATCGAGTGATGAGGGTGAAACTCGAGGGGGTTATGTTTAACGTAATTATTGGTTATGCACCAAAGGTAGGTAGCAAATTAATCTTTTAAATGACAATGTGACAATCCACTTAATGTTCTTTTTCTTATTTTCACAGAAAAAGACAGGTTTCGCTGAATTGGTCTGCAAAAAATTAACTCATGAATTAAAAAAGAAAGACACTTGAATCAGATTTTCTCCTTGTTATTATGGAAAAATGTGTTTTCAATTAAGAGCTGTAGTCCTCTTTGCCTTTTTCCCTCTGGTAAATTTAATAAGAAATAAATAGTATAGTTTTTAAGTGATATATTTCTATATCCTTAATTACATTTTCATTCATTTCAATGGGAAATATTACAAATTGTCTCACAGAACCAATTCAGTTTGTTCCACTGTAAAGCCAGTATCATGGAAAGTCATTTCAGTAGGAGAACATTTCATTTTTCAGTGCCCTGTATATACACTGAAGAAGGGTTTATTTTTATAGATCGCCTAACCATTTTCACTGTCCACTGTTTTCTCATTGTTAAATGCTTATATTTATGCAACACAGTCTGTATTTTTTTTTCTAGCCTGTTTTTTAGTGGTTTCTTCCAGAAACAATACACACGTTATGTGTAGTGTCTGTCGACTACAAATGGTCTTTCATGAAAAAATAAAAATTGTCTCTTCAAGTGCTTAGTCGTACTTGGTTACTTAGTGATTTTCCTTTCAGTTTCTACACATCATTACTGTTCTGGTGAAACTGAGTTTAGTGTTGGGTGACTGAAGAGTGATTATTCTTGAAAGGGTACAAAAAGGAGATGATGATAAGGTCCCATTCCATCATCTAAAACAGATCCCTTTGGGAACAAACTTCTCAGCTCTGCACCTCTCGAGGCCCCTTGCACTGACAGACTGCCAGGTGGTTGGCTGTGAGGAGGAAAGTCTCATTAGCAGATGGCGGAAAAACCTTGAAGCAGACAGCGTTAGTGTGAGATTTAGCAGCTGAATGGGCCAAAATAGCTTTCATCATCACCACAACAGTCCAAAAAAAATAGTTATCCCTTGTACACCATGTCTTGCTATAATAGATGTTGATGACACAATTGTTTCAATTTGTGTTGGTCATTTGCCCGCATCTGGCTGTTTTGCAGGATTTCATACATTAAAAATGACTCACATTTGTCTTTTGTTGACATTTCACATCCTCTGAGTTGTTATTATTACGTTCTGATGGCTACTTAGCGCTGTTGTGCTGACATGATTTGGTGTCAAGTTTCATGACCTATTCATCTGGCATTTGTCTTGCCACCCCACATGGTTTCTCCAAACACATGGTTTCCAAGACACAAGAAGATCTGTTATGCATTTTTTTTTTTTCACGATTTAAAACCGTTTCCAGGTGTTGTAATATTGTAATGTCAAATACAGTGAACCCTCGGTTATCGCGGTTAATGGGGACCGAGACCACCCGCGAAAACTGAAAATCCGCGAAGTAGCGGCGCACCTTCAAAAATGCTTAAAAAAAAAATAAATAAAATATATATATATATATATACATATATATATACGGGTAGAGAGTAAGAGAGTGAAATTCATGTTATAACAAAAATAAAAAATAAATTATTATTAAAACTTATTATTTTTTTATTCCCCAGCCATTATTTTTGTATTTATTCAATTACTTCTTTTTGTATTTATTTAATTACTTCGACTTTTACCTGCTGGTACGCCGTCCGGTGTGCCCTGTGAAATGAAAGGTGGCATTCTTCATTTATTTATTTATTCATTCATAACTGACAGCCTCGCTCATGCCCGGGCGGAAGGTGTTCCTCTTCGGCTTAACTACCACGCACGCCGGCCGGTCTCCTCCGGAGCTCTCGCACGGTCCCGAACGGAGCGAAATGTCGCCCCGCTAGTGCCCGGGCGGAAGTTGTTCCTCTTCGGCTTAACTGCCACGCACGCTGGCCGGAGCTCTGGTACGGTCCGAACCGCGCGAAACGTCGCCCCAAATCGCGCCCGGGCGAATGTGCTCTTCTTCGGCGCACGCCGGCCGTCTAACCGCTCCAGCGCCCCGTCGTGCCGCTCGGCGAAACTACAATGCCCCCGAATATTTTTTAAACCCGCGAAGCACTGAACCCGCGAAAGGTGAACCGCGAAGTAGCGAGGGTTCACTGTATACACTTGTCAAAATACCAGAATTATACAATACTTTTCGCCTCCTATTTTAGCTTTGCTGAAATTAAACAGTTTTTGAGGGTTTAGTTCCTTCTCATCTACAGGCGTTCATTTTGACTTTCATTGCCACGACAACTTGGGGAGGAGCTACCGGGTCTTTACCAGTTTTTAACTAATAATAATAAAGAAAAAAAAGTGTGAACTGCACATGGGCCGACATAAAGACAGACATAATCACAGATAAAGTAAGCTCGGTGCCACCTTCCTGTCAATTACACATTAGTGTGCGCATCCAACAGCACCAGCTTCGCCCAACATTCCAGTCCATGACACTGGGAAGAAACAAGCGCTATTAGCTAACACTAGTCTAAGCAATCTGCACAAGACATATGAAATTAGGACAAAGTTTTTCAGACAATGTAGTCTGTCTTTTGTTCGAAGGCAGCAGATTTGAATCAAGCCTGGCTAGCAACTCATGGGCGGACAAACTTGTATAAAAGTTGTAATAGCACAAAATGCATTTGGTTGTGCAATTTCAGACAGGAGTGGGAACGCACCAAACTATTTGTACAAATGAAGTTGCTCGTTCACTTTCAACGTTTCCAGTAATGCAGATAATGTGCAATATGTCTAAGCATACTGTTGTGATCCAGCTTGTTTTAAGATCTGTTTGTTTTTTTTCTTTCAGTCTTTGGAATGGGTGGAGTCTCCAACGCACACCTGATGGTCATCATCATTAGTTGGCTTCTCAAGCGCTGGGAGAGAGAGGAGCTAGTCGCCGGAATATTGTGTCCAGTTGCCATCTCTGTTTGCATCATGAGTTTTCCTGTTTTGCGTCGATAGTGTCCATGTAAGTCTTACCTGGCTCTAGTAATTTGATGTAGTCCTATAACCTTGTGTAGGTTGGTTGACTTTTGTAGTGTATTTAGTGTTCCCAGGTGGCTGAGTTTTTCTTTTTGTCTTAGAGTATTTGCTTTGTTTTTCTCCGTTTTGGTTAGTCCTGTCTTTGGCGGCTAGCTCCCTGTTTCCACCAATTCACCTTAGTTTATTTGGCGTAACGCGGTTTGTTTCGTATAGTGTAGTTTTTTGTGGTTTTCTTAATCACGTCTGACGTGCTCCCTTTGTTAAATAAATTTCCAATTACTTTGAGTTCTGCCTCTGTCCGTTTTCTTGGGTCCGCTGTGCTACAATACACATTCGTAACACAAAGAAACATAAAACACAATTTCCATCAACGCAACATGATTCTGTGAGGCCATTAATGCACGCACACACACATACCTACACACACGAAAGCTCATCACAGTCTTAATATAGCAACAGTCAAAGTACTTCTATTGATAAGTCACAAGCTAGCAAATTCAATCTCGCAAAATGAATCTGAAAAAACAAAACTAACCTTGTGAGCTGGACAAGATTATAGATAAAAATTATTTCTTCACGGAAACACATAATTACTATATAATAAATAATAAGAGAATTGAAATTTGAACTCCATTATTAAGAAACCATAGATTGCTTGCCTACATGGTTTACATTTGGAACCTTAAGACGAGGCATTTTACAAGTTATTAATGCCAGCTGCATGCTCGGGCGTCACAAGTCAGATGTAAACACCCTTTAAGCTTGATTTTTAGTTTTTCTCTTTGGGTGCGTATTGGAGGCGTTGGGGGACTGTCAGACAGGGCGATATCCAGGCTTGCTTAACTCCAAATAACATTAAATGGCTACATTTCTCCACTCAATATTTAGTCTAATGAAAGCAGGAAGTCATCAAAGTGTGCATTTAACTAAATTAGATGCATTAAACATGAGGGTTAATTAGTTATTAACAAACTAATTCAACAGCCTAATAATGACAAAATAGGTATGCCAGTATGAGTTTGCATTTTTATTCGTCAACTACAACTCACTAAGCTTCTTGCTTTTCATCCTTACTCTCCCAGCCTCTTGCTCCTGCACTTTTTTTCTCAATGTTTTCCTTGGAACGATATTCTTTTCTTAAATGTGTGTATATATATATATATATATATATATATATATATATATATATATTTATTTATTTTTTTCCATCTTGCCTGAGCTCTCACGGGGTTAGAGGGCACTCATCTCAATACCTACCAGAGATTTTATGATAGATTTTAACATAATGTGGTTTATTGTCTAATTGAATTGACCTGACACTTGCCTTATTAAACAGGAACTTTAGTCAAATATAACGTTAATCGTACACTGTTGGGAAACATTAAACTAAAATTGTTTAAGTTGAAACATTTTGGGTCATATTCGAGAATATAATAAATTAATATTCGTAAGAAGTGTAATGGCTTTTTTTTTCCCACCTGGATTGCGCACCTTAAAGGTAATGAGTTCAGACTCACCCAATGTATATAAGTGACTTAAATTCGCTTAAATTCCTGGAGCATGAAGTTTTCATGGGTCGTATAGACAGAAATCCATTTGGAAAATAATCACACTTTTTACGCCTGTGAATATTCTCATTCATCCAGGGTCATTTAATTCCCAGCTAGTCCAGTCCTACAAGTAACGAAGCCCAATTGCGCCAACTATTGAGAGGCATAACATCTAAGACAACTAGAACAGTCCAGTTGCGATCAATTCAATGCCGGAGAATATCACAGTTCTAATGCGAAATTAAATTCCATAGCGGATGCGGACGTTAATCATGTGCCAGTGAGATGTGCCCACCGCTCCAGCACAATTTTAGGATGTGTAGCACATGTTTTTTTATTATTCTGTATTAAATAAATCCATCCATCCAATTTCCAAACTGCTTATCCTCACTAGTGTCGCAGGCATGCTGGAATCTATCCCAGCTGTCATCGGGTGGTATGCAGGGAACACCCTGAACTGGTTGCTTGCCAATCGCAGCACACACATAGATGATCAACCATTCGCGCTCAAAATCACACCTGGACAATTTCGAGTGTTCATTTGACCTAACATGCATGTTTTTGGATTGTGGGAGGAAACCCGGAGAAAACTCAAACAGGCACAGGTAGAACGGATTCAAACTCTAGATCCCTGCACGACTTCTGAGGTGAAAGTGCCAAAAAGTCCAAAAGCCTGAAATAAATCGAATAATAGTTATTTAATCAGAATACTGTTCTTATA
Source organism: Idiotropiscis lumnitzeri (assembly GCF_059441095.1). Taxonomy (NCBI): domain Eukaryota; kingdom Metazoa; phylum Chordata; class Actinopteri; order Syngnathiformes; family Syngnathidae; genus Idiotropiscis; species Idiotropiscis lumnitzeri. Next base: position 4,005,836 of record NC_142404.1, on the reverse strand, counting down.
AGTCCTCCGGAGAGTGTCCGTAGTTAGTGCGCCCATTCACATTTGACAGAGAATACCTAAATTCATGTATTATTCATTCATTCATTTTTCAAAGTAAAACGGTAAGTAAAAAATCGAAAATGCGATATGTTCCCCCCCCCATTTACTTTTTAGACGGAATATTGACATGTCATTGTTTTTTTGTTTTGTTTTTTTCTAATTTTGAAAAACAAATGAATCAAATGATACCCGGGTATTCTTGGCTAGTGGGTGCGTAAATGACTTGAACAGCGAATGCGCTCCGCTAGAAAGTGTGCAGCTGCGTGCCTTCCCTGATGTTACAGAAACTCCAGCCATTTGTGTGGAAATTAAAATTTAATTCTTTCTTCATTTGATGTAGAAAGCATACCAGGGCAGTTTGCAGGCATTTTACAGAAAAGGAGACATTTTAAATTGTGATACAGAGGACATTAGAATAAAAAGTTCATTTCGATTTCAGCTTAACCTTAATCACATAAAACAATTACAACTCAATTCAACTTTATTTCTGGTGTGCTTTAACAACAACCACGGACCGTGCTGCACATAAAACATAAAAGACAATAATTAAAATAAAATACATGAATAGATAACAAATTAAAGTACTATTTTCTATTTGAAATATACAAGCACACCCTTTCAATTTGCATTGAGGTACAGAGCTGTATTCCCTCTTGTTGCACACGTTCTGTGAAGCTGTTAGTAGATGAGAGAGGAGCAAGATTGAAGTCTCCACAGACGAGTATGAGGGGGCCGACATACTGAAATTCTAATCTCAGCATCTCATTGTAATCACAGCACGCCTGTCACTCTATATTGCTACAGCGGAGTTTGAATGTCAATGAAAAACTGCAGTTTTCTAGCAATCACTTCAATTGATAATATTAAATCAATATATATTTTTTTCTTACTAAATTAACTGAATCTGCTAAATGCGCAACAATAACCAAAACAAGCATGAGGTCCCATCGTGAGACACATACCGGACACAATCAAAAAACATTCCTAACTTCATTTTGCTTCTAATTACACTAATGAAAGTTTCTCTATAGGCGGCAGTGCATTCAAATCATGTTTATTTTATTTATTTATTTATTTTAAGAACAGGCTCTCTTCTATGGTTCATTGTGCTGGTTTAAGCTCCTCGGTGAGACAGGGAGGCCGACAGGACCAGTAATTAGTTGTGCTAACGTACTGTATTGCCATGCGAGCGCCTTGCCCAGTGAAATGTGTCCCCATTGGGCCTTTCTAGTTCAAATGAGCTGACATACAATTTGACATGCAATGACTAAATGGGACAATTATTCTGTAGGTATAAATTTAAGGAGAATAACGTTTAGGGCAATCTTGCTAAGTCACAGAGAAGTGTTATTCATTGTGTATTCTTTTATACTGAGCGTGCAGCAAACTGTCTGTGTCCGTTGCGTATGTATGTATAAATAAAATGTAAAAATACACAGTGTATCTCCACAACTTAGAAATCATAAAATAATTCATTTCGCTAGTTTTGTTAAAAGTGAACCGAACATTTGATAAATTAGTTAAACACATTCATATACAATATTTCAAGTCTTTTATTTTTATGTGTAAATATTGCGTCCAGCCATTGACATGAGCAAACCACTCAATCACATGACAACACGCTGTCTGCCATGTGCCCTTTTTTTATGAAATCCGTGAAGAGAACAAAATGCTGGACCCCATCTAATGTGAGCATGCGTCCACTCAAGTCAGTTACAGTAACAGACTACAATTGGGTCAGGACCCTGAAAAGGATGCAGATGACTTTTCATGAGATTGTTTCTAACAGTTTCTGCGAGAAGTCTTTGGTGGTGTGAGACAATCTTGGCTTGGAAGATGCTGGATGTGAAGGTCCTGGAATGGTGTGGTCTATGTCTGTGAGGCCAGTTGGCTGTACTGCCAAATTATTAGAAGTGCCTTTGAAGAGAGCTTATGCGGAATGAACATTCAGTTTAATGAGAGTCAAACGACAGCGGGGAGGGAAAATGGCTAATTGGGCCCTTTTTGACATTTTCAAGTTTGAGTTGTTCGGAGAGCGCAGCAAATTTCTACTGTCAAACCGGCCGTACACTGACTACTTTTGATTGGTGCAAAGTATCGTTTCCACAGTGTTGTCCAGTGAGAACACATGACAACTCTTGTGTTTCTCTCCCTCTGGGTGAGTGTCTGTTTAATCAGAATTTTGTAAGGGTCTAACTTTAGATCCATTATCAAAATCCGGCGTCTTGATTCCCGGGGATTATCAAGCTCCTGGCTGTTCATCCAAATTAGATTCTTAGGGCTGCAAGTGACAAAGTCCATGATAGTGTTAACCTTCTCCGCTTCACTAACACTCGATTGTTGTCCAGTTTGGACCCCTTCAACTTTATAGCTCAGGTTCTGAACAGTTCATTTGGCCCTGGATTTTACTGACAATATAAGAGTTTTTATCTGAGTAGCAATAGATATAGAACTTCCTTCCAAATTTTGCCAATACAAATTGAAATGACTTGTTCTGAAAATGCTGTAGGTTTTCGCGCCAAAAAATGTCAAAATAAGCTATTGAATGTTCCTTTTGTTATCCTTCCCTTTCAAATGAAAAAAAAAGATGAATAGCATTCTTAATCACCATTTTATCAGCCATAGTATGGATTGTAATCAGTTAGGATCATCCATTGTACATTGGAAAAAAAACTATTTTAATGTGCTCTTTTAAAGAATTTCCACATAATTAAAATTCGGCCAATCTTGAAGCACTTTGGTTAGGTTAATATAATTAATGGATACGTTAAACTAAATTCCAGTACTAGGATTTGGTTTACTTGGGTTCAATAAACTTAATTTCTTCAGGGTTGTACAATTTCTTTAGAAAGAATCAGGCTATTAAAACTAACCAGGTAAAATTCAAACCTACAGACAATTTAGAGTCTTAAACTCCCATGTATATTTTTGTAACATGGAAGGAAGCCACACAGGCACAGAGAGAACATGCCAACTACGCACAGGAAGGCCTGAGCCCGTATTTTCGCACATGACCTCACAACTGCGAGGCAAATGTGCCCACCAGTCATCCGCTTCACCAAAAGCAACATTGCCTCTGCCAAATGTTCCACCACAAATCTACACAGAAATGTGATTGCCTTGTGTTATTTTAATATTCAGTAATCAATTAAATGTTAAGTAAACCAAGTTTCATGGAAATGTTACTTTTTACATTTAATCATGTTCACCTTACAAACCTGAGCTTGTGGATTACATGTTAGATTTCAGTTAATGAAACATCCAGCCAATATTTTATTTTATTTTTTAGAGAGAGTATGTGACAGATGTGACATTGCGTGATATTCCGTGTGGAACTATAAAACCATTAATTTTTTATACAGCTTGTCCTCATTAGAGTTCTGGGTGAATTGTGCCTAGTCGAGCAGATATTGAGCAAGAGATGTGGTAAACTGTGGACTGGTTGCCAACCAATCGCATAGCAATATGTACAAGCATAATTACTCTCACAATATACATTACAGACAAGGTGGATGACAGCAATTTATTCCTGGATAATGGAGCAAATCTAAAGTAGCCACCATTTTACTTATTAAATTTATATTATATATATATTATATTATATAATATATACGTTTGCATTAACCCAGTCTAGTGGGAGTTTTCATAAAACAGTAGATTTTTTTTTTCTGATGTGGATGTTGTTTTTGGGATGTGGTCTGTTCACACCTCAGTGAGCGGCCTCAATGTTTCCGGACCCAAAGTCGACCGTTTTCCCAGCCCTTTACCCTAGTTGAATGGATACCCTTTCCCCTCATTTGTCCTCACCATATAAGAAAATATTCTAAACAATCTCCCCATGCTCTAATCAGGGGAGCTCAGGGGGATTGCACAAAACCAGAAGGGTTCATGTCATTGTGCTGGCCTTGACTGCCTTGATTTCATTGGCGTTTTCTGGCAAGATTCACCACCTGGGGGCTTTTTAATTTGCTCTCTATTGACTCTGTGTTAATTGGGTTGTAGAGAGATGCATCCAGATTTCAACCTTGAAGTTCAGTCATCTTGAACCTTAATCAGGTTTTTCACACAGCCACAAAAGACGCACTGCCTGCTGTGATGCAAGCATGTGTGAGAAGGGGAGGAGTGGGAAAAAAGTGTAGGGAAGATGTATAAAGAAACGATGGAAGTGTTCAACTGTAATTTTAAAAAAAGCAAGCGTTAAAGGAAATTGAACCTTGAAAACCTTTCATTAAAACTTGCAATTAGCATCACTGGACTGTGTGAACCTTAATTAAAAGGGTCACAAGGAAATCACAGCATTCTGGGCTCTTCCGTAGCTTTGGAAAATACTGTTGTAAAGAATGTGGTTGTTTTGACAAATAACCAAGGAAGACTATTCGAAGCGATATTTCTGGAAATAATATAACAAAATAAGGAACGTCGTTATTTCTAACTTCGATGGATCAGGATTGTGTCATTATTTGCATTGCTGTGTTGCAGATAGGCATGCTGTTTTGGCTTTCAACAGATTCATTTTAATTAGTGATGGACATAATCATTAAAATAATTAATTGAGTATATAAAATTATAATGCTGTTATGAAAAATTTTTTATTTAGCAGCCAACTACTTTGTGTCCTCAAGAAGAAAAATATAATGTCAGCTATGGGCACCCAACTTAATCCAACGTTTAATCGCACTACTATCACATTGCAGTTATAGATACTATCAATAATATTCAAAAGCACAAGAAAACAGTATGCAACTGTGCCACATGCAGTGGAATCTCAATTTCACAACGTCAATTAACAATCTGAAGCATAATACTTTCTACTTAAATGAATTGAAATAGCACTAACGTGATCCATTCCAGACCTAGAACAATTATGCCCACATTGTTTATAGCAGGGTGTGTTTCTAACTAAATACAGCGCAATTTAGAAATAAGTCTAAAAACACTTTATTATGAAGCCTAGACGAAATGTCAGAAATGTCATAGAGTTTTGAAAATAAAGAGTCTACATAGTATAAATCAGTAGCTATCGCGTAATGATAAAACACTATCACTAGCGTGCTCATTAGCAGTCATTTATTCAGACCGACAATAAATTTAGACGTTGGGGTCTTTGTCGAAATAGTCACTTCTTTAGCCAAGTTAGCTGCTGATTTCATCCTTCCAAATTGCACAGTGAAATCACAAACATGAACACCATTTTCGTGTTTAGCTACTAGTTTTTAACAAACACGATTCAGCTTTCTGATGACAGTAACGCAAGCAGTTTTCCGTTTTTTTGGAGCCATTTTGGGGGGGGGGGGTAGCAGCCGCTCAGCCAAGAAGAATGCTACAAAATGAAGAGAATAGACTGAATGTCCCTTCTTCATCACAATTATGGCCGAACATCAATTTAAATTTTTCCTCACCTGTGAGGAACATTTGCACATGCTGATGGGACTTGCAATTGAAGCGCTGATCACAAGCAATACAGTCATTGGAATTATGGGGCATAAGTTCGATTTTGTGGGGTATTTGATGTTTTGCTTGGCAACCTTGTCATCTCTCAATTTGCGTTTCGTTGTAAGCATGGTATTCTGATTGAATTGCTTGTTTTGGATTTATTAAAACAGTAAATGCAAAAACACACACTCCTTCAAATTAGTCTGTTGACAAGCCACACGCACGTCACTGGTGATCACTTTGTGGTGATCCACAAAAAGTATCAAAGTGCGACATTTTCAAAATGGATCTCTATGGAAATCGCATGTCTCATCAAATCTCCACAATATAAAAATTAGGACCACCCGCAGACCACACTGAATCACACCTTTTTAGTGCAAGCGGGTGCTTCAAGAGCATCATTTTGGGATATGTTGCTGTGTGACAAGCCCCCGAGGTTGGTTTGGAGACGTTTCAAAGTTGGACTCTGAAAAATCCAACAGGCCACGCATGACTCTAGTGAGGATATGTGGTGCAGAAAATAGATGGATGGATGGGCAGAAATTGAAAAACTTGGAGCGTTGGACTTCCAGTGATGAAGCCGACCTTCCAGCCGAGTGTGGCTATTTAGAGCGCCACATTTTTGAATAGGTGGTGGAGGGCGTAACTCCTGAAGGTGAACATGGGGGGGGGGAAATAAAGTCTAACCCTTATCGATTTACATTGAATACATAATAACCTGTGAACAACTGAGCTTAGAAAAGGCCTCTCAGAATGCAATGTGTTCATATCATGGTTGATTTATTAAGAAAGCAAATGTGGCTAAGGGGAAAAGGGCTTTTTGAGAGTAGTTAGTTCTCCAAGACAAATTGATCAATTTCTGATAAAAAATTTGCTCGTGAAAAATGGACGATGGATGATCACATATATGGCGAATATGCCCCTCAACACCTAATTGAATGACCAAAATGCTGTTTGATAAAAACACATTATGATTTGAAATGACCAGTTGTAGGCGGCACGGTGGCCCAACTGGCTAGCACTGTGTCCTCACTGTGAAAGACAGCATCGGTCGTGAGTTCAATCCCGGCTCCGGCCTTCCTGTGTGGAGTTTGCAAGTTCTCCCCGTGCCTGCGTGGGTTTCCTCCGGGTACTCCGGTTTCCTCCCACATTCCAAAAACATGCATGGCAGATCGATTGAACACTCTAAATTGCCCCTAGGTAGGAGTGTGAGCGTTAATGGTTGTTCGTCTATGTGTGCCCTGCGATTGGCCGGCAACCAGTTCAGGATGTCCCCCGCCTACTGCCCGAAGATAGCTGGGATAGGCTCCAGCACCCCCGCGACCCTAGTGAGAAGCGGTACAGAAGATGGATGGATGGATGAACAGTAGTGTTCCTCTGGAAAAAATACGTATTGTCTCAGAAAACAGTATGCCAAGTTCTTGAAGGTCTGGCAACCATAATTAAATCACATCAGTGGGATAATTGTGTCTAGTACTTGATATTTTCATATATTGTTTTTTTTCCTTTTGGTAGGGGATGTTATTTGGTTAGGATATGTTTTATATCTTACCTGAATTGTTGTTTGATTTCATTGTTGTTAAATTTCAAAATCAAAAATAAAATATATTAAAAAAAAAAACATTATTATGTTGAAATTTGAAACTGCAACACTTAAACAACACTTGTGTGCAATTAATCGTGGGATTGTATCGGCCCACTGGTGAGACTTTGGAAATATGGGTTACAGAAATGATTGTTCAAAATGAAACTTGAGGAATGGCACGTCAAAGGAGGAGCCTCACACAGCCGTTTTCGTAGCACTCTGTGTTGGATTTAAATGGATAACGGTATTGTTTTCACCTCAGTGCAGATCACGGTCTTTTTTTTTTCTCCAATGTCTCCCGCTCCTTCACTGAGTAATTATGCTTTAAGCCCACCTACCCAGGCAACAAAAATAGAATTGATTTCCCATTATGTGATGTGTTGCTCCTGCTGGGGAGGTCCTAGTATGGTGACCAGGCAAACCAGCAGACATGTTGAACATGAGCGTCTGGGACCACAGGTTTATGCTGCTGCACTGTACTTTCGATTTGATCTTGTCTCATTTCCCATAATATACCAGGCCTGCTGCATGAAGACCCTTTTCCCACAGATGAGTCACAAACATTTTAGTCAGGCTTGGTAGGTTGTCTGACCGATCTCACATTATTTATTTATTTTTGGGAAGTTCTGCACTTAAGCACCGTTAGCCGATTTCTCCAGACTGGTCCCCTGAAATGTACAATCGATTTTTGCAATTTTCCACTGACAAGGCTGCCACGGCGCTCGTTTCGAACCCCACATTTGAACCCTCTGTCAGTGAAATATTCAGCGTCGAATTTCTCAGAGTAATATTTCCCCGTAGAATTAGACGCTGAATATTTTACCAAATATAGTCTTTTAAATGATATATCTAGTGAAATGGATTATTTCCTCCATATTTTTATTTATCTACTTTTGTCTTCTCAACACTTTCTGAAAAGAGCCTTAGAGTACCAAGAAAAGTTCAACCCAAAAGCAGTTTTGGGTTTTCCAGACTCCTCAGAACAAGCAAAAAGCCCTGCAAGAAACAGCAAAGTTGTGATCAAAGCATCATTTCATATGCTAAATTAATTGTGATGAATGAAAACGTATGTCTGACGTTCACCAGGCATATGTTTGTTTGGACAAGGGAGCATTGTTAAATTATTTTCTTTTCTCTGTACATGTTATTCCCGCAACTTGAGGCAAGTGAGTCATGTCATGTGAAGGACTGTCACATGAAGTCACTCTCAGTAAAAGGTTTTTCTGTACCCAGTCATTAAGATGAGACACATCTGGTGCTTGTGGTTTGTGGAGTGTTTTTGTTAGCACAGCAAAAATGTTGTCACGCTCACATGCTAGCAACCATCTGCTTTATTTTCAGTTGGCCCTTCAACGTGAATGCTTTTTTTCATATTGTCTTCCAAATCACAACAGAAATGATTGCAAAAATAGCCTTACTTAAAACTGCCACACTCGTTTGTTAAATACATTACAGTGTTACCTTGACTTAAGAGTTTAATTTGTTCCGAGACCACGCGATAGTAACTAATATCACTCTTAAATCAACATTTCTCACTGAAATGAGTGGAAATGTCATTCATCATTTCCTGACCATTTTTTCCCCGTTACAGTTTTAATGAGGAAAAATAGAACTACATTAGTGTGAAAAATGAAAAAAAAAAATCTCTTTTGATAAATAAATTTTATTTTTAAATATTAAAAGCCAAAAGTCTCTCACACGCACGCAGACGCACCCCCGCACACCCACGCACACACACACGCAAATCCGTAATACATTGGTGTATTGTGTCTTTGATTCGCATGGCCTCATGAGGGCCGCGCACACAAACACACACACATACTGATGAAAAACACACTGGACCTTATGTTTTATTTAGAATCTATGGAATTGGGCTCAAAGCAAATAATGATAGTTTACAGCTGTACTGAATGAATAATAAATAAAAATAACTTAGGGAATTTTATTACTGTAAGGATATATATGAACTGTGGCAATAATGAATGTGCATTACCTTCAGTGTCAGACGAGGATTTGAGGAGTGCTCTTCATGTTGCCGAATACAAATACAATACGTGACTTTGATATTAAACACACGGATTGAGCATGCACATTAACATGTTACGTAGTGCTATGAATTCAACAATCAAAAGAACAGTAAAACAGGGGGCCCATTTAATTGCACACTTTTACTGTTAAACTTTCAGTAGAGCTACACACTAACACGCTTTTGTTCTAAATATATTTCAGAATTAATACAGAAAATATTTTGAGTGAAATGGAACCCAAAAGTGCACCTCCATTCATTGTACCAAAATTTTTTTAATCTCATGTAGGGTTAATTTGAACTGTAAAAAAAACAACTTACAATTGCCAACCCTCCTCCAGAATGTGAAGTCCTTCGATCCCTTGACAAAGCTGTTATTAACTTCCTGTTAAGATGCTTGGTTTTGGTGAACAAATATCTTAGCCAGAGTCTAGAAAATCATGTGAGGTTATCATCAATTGCAAGCCTCCAGGTAACCCCGCACACATTTTTTCCAAGACATACTCCTAGTATGAAGCAATTCATCTGACTTGAAAAAAGTATAAAACATCACAGCTTGCAACAAAAGAAATAGTCAATAACTTCTCACTTAATTTATTATTAGTGATGCTGCTTGTTTTTGTGAGCCAGCAACTCACACTGCCGCTGACGCCATCTTTAGTAGACACTTAAACGAGGAGAACGAGAAGCATCGTCTCATATGCCCAAATTATATGTAACCTCCTCCCGCCGTGCCACTTTGGTGACATGAGCCCCAACACGCGGGATCATATTTAGTTCCATAAACACTGCACCGTGTCATGTTCTTTTTTTATGGGGAGTGCATCGTTTTGGAAGCAAAAATTGTTTGTATGGTTATAGTACGATGGGGAGCGTTGGCAGCTCTTCAGAAGAAACAAATAAATAAAAACATGATGTGGTGGCACGCTTGCAGCCCTGCCAACGAGAGCTCAGTGGATGGCGCTTTCCAGGGATCCTTAATAGCGCAATGACTTGCACTTCTTACAATCTTGGGAGCCATGCTGCAGGCTAATTACACTTATAACACTAATTACACTTCAACAAAAGACACCGGATATACACGATGCAGGGAGTCAATGGTTTTGTGAGAGGCTGAGATAAATCACAACTGAGCCATTCCGCATGGATGGCAGAAAGCATAGTCCGTGAACTCAAACTATATTTGTCCAAAAGGTTCGTTTGTAAACAAATTTGACAGTTTTGATAAATGTTATAACGTAATCTGCTAGCACTATCCAGTGTCGAACATAAGAAGTACAATGCAGGCAAACAATGAGGGGCTGTGTGATTTATTTAATATATTTTTCATATCCAAGGCCAGACTTGGTACACCCATGCCCTAAACTGTTGTCAATCACAATACAGCTCTGAGCTGCTTCAAATCATTGCAACATTTCTTCAATATATACAACCAGAGCCCGATATAAGACCTTCCTCTGGGCGGGGATAGGTTAATCAGCAGGGGAAAACAGAATGTCCTCTGGTCCTGCAGGTGGGAAGCAGACAAAAAAGGGAACAGTAGGATAGATGATAGTTGGAGTCCAAGGAGCATGAAGGACGGTGTGGTGGGTCGACTGTGAAATGAGGAAATTCATATTCACAAGGACATCCGGGATGCCACGCATTCCTCTGTATGCAGTCGACACAAGTGAATGCATCATTTTTGACCAGAAAGTGGATTGCAGTACTCATCTGTAAGGAGTTGGGCTTTGGAACTGGAGGCTCATGGTTCAGGTATTGCTGCAAATAAACCGGAGTGGTTACTTGAAGATCCGAACCTGATGCACAAAGATTAGCAAACAATCAAAAATCAAGCACTCAAAACAACAATGATAATAATCATAACATCTCATATGACATCTGACACAACTGTTTCCCCAAATTCGAACATTCACTCAGAAGAATTATGGAACTTCACTATCAGGAATGAATAATCTTTCAACACTATGCATACAAGTCACTGAACACTGGACATGAAATTGATCCTGAACATATATTTTTTTTCACGTCAACAACAATTGCCATTATTATACAGATGAACGGTATAACCCTATTTTGAAATAAAATCCCAACAATTCAAGTATGGACGCCAATTTTCATAATATCAGCAATTATTTAAATCAATTTACACAGTCTTTTAATATAATAAAATAAAATAATATTTTGATATGAGAAACATATGATTAACAATGAAACAGACACAGATTTTGGACTTGAAGTTGTGTATGAATATGAGAAACAAACATGACACTGGCAATTATAAGGTGGTAGGAAATATGACAGCTGTGGTAGACAGTGTGCTTGAATTCATAATAATAGAGATAAATAGAGAAAAAAAGAAAACATCAATGTGAGTTGTATATCTAGAACACCAGGTTCAAATATAAACACATTTAAGAATTAGATTAAGGAACACTTCGCAATTACAAATAATAGTCATGTTCATGTGGTGAAAATAGAGCTGTTGAATTCAAATAAGATTAAGATGAATTGAACAAGGCGGCACGGTGGCCTCACAGTGCAGAGGTCGTGAGTTCGATACCGGTCCATGAAACTTACATTAAAGCTCCGTAGTCCACACGGCACTTTAATGTATTAGACTTGTAGTCCTACTAAATATGATATTTTTAATGTTCTTACATGCAGGTGGAAGAGGTAGTCTGCAATTTAACATTTTTATAAACATTAGAATCATTATGGCCTATAGAAAAACGCATTTCAGGGGGGATGAGGTGCGATATGGCACACCACATGACTCTGAGATGCAACCCAAGCTTTTGTCGTTCAAGTCAAGTCAGAAATTATGGGATGGGGTGGATTCACCTGACTTATTATTATTTAATGAATGAGAGATTCTGGCAGAACACTGTCTTAAGACACACAGAATATAATGAAAAGAAAATGTTGACTTGACTTCCACTTCAATGCATTTTTTCCTCCTTGCATTACTTTATACCTTGAGTAGTTTTTAAACCAATACCTTTATACTTTTACTTAAGTAAAAAGTTGGAGTTGATACTTCAACTTATACTAGTCTTTTTAAATCTCAGTAGCTATACTTCAACTTTAGTAATGAATGTGACTGCTTTTGACACCACTGCTGTCGAGAGGACTGGGGCAATACATATAAAAGTTCACTCAAGTCAAAGTTCATACTGCAAAAAAGAGCCATCAGAATAATTCACAAAGTCGATTATCTTGAACACACCAGTCTTTTATTTGTGAAGTCTAAAATTACAAAACCTTATATTGCAGACAGCCTCACAGCACATTTTCTTTATAAAGCCAGGAACAATTTATCACCAAGTCTCTGGCTGAAAATGTTCCATGAAGGAGAGGAAGGGAATGATTTAAGGGGAAGGTTTAATTTTAAGTTACAGAGGTGACTAAATACAATGAAACAATTTTGCATTACAAATAATGGATTAAGGCTGTGAACAGACTCAGTGTGGAACAGAAGCAATGTCCAACATCAGCCACTTTATACCATATATAAGCAAATCATTTTTGCATGATACGTGGAGGAAGGGGCTTGAAAGTCTGTTTGTCCTTTTTATGTTATTTTCTTCTTACCTGATATATTGTGCATAATGTTTTCTTGCTATATTAATATTCAAGTAAAACCGTGTGTAGGAAATTTTGTGTATGTAGGTGTGTATCCATATGTGGATATATGCATGTATGTGGGGGGAAATGGAGCATAGACATTATTTTATAATTTGATTTAGTTCATAATTAAGAGCGATTAAGAGGTAGAATTAAATAAGTATCTTACTTCTTCCTACTCTTTTTCAAGCATGTTAATGATGTTAGATCCATTTTTTTATTTACCTTCATTTAATATTGATTGCTATTATTGTATTTATTATTTTTTGATTTACGCTCCTATATTTAAAATACATATTTCAATCAATAAATAAATCACTGTCTATTTGCTGCCGTAATTGATCTTTCTATATTTGATCATTATGATTTGAAATTTTAGTTAGTAGTTAGTATTTTGGTTGTAAATTAAATTCATGGGGGTGCGGTGTTGGAGCCGATCCCATCTGACGTCGGCGAAAGGCGGCCCACACCCTGAACTGGTCGTCAGCCAGTCGCAAGACACACATATAGACGATCAATCACACACTGCCCGAAGACAAGTTTGGCGAGTATACGTCTACAACATTAGTGACCGTGCTGATGATACAGTCGGGATATTTCTCCCAGCATAATCTTCCACAGTTCATTTAAACTTAAAACATTTTGTGCCCAATTGGCAGCAGTTGTAATTCACCCGCCACCTATCTAATCTAAAGCCACATTCCAAAATCGAAAGAGTTGAGATGCAAGCAGGCGGCCTTTATGTGGTCCATGAGCTAGTGCTGACTAAAGGTTCCCTGGCCTTCATCATATTTCACCAGCATTACATTTGTTCAAGTTCCCCTCCACTTCCTCTGCCATCTGTGGTTTTAATGAAGCTGTCAAGAAGCTGTCATTCTCTGATGACTCGATGTTCCTCACAGCATGACGGTTAACAGTTAGCCAACGGGGAATTAGCAATGCATTCAACTGTGCCAGAAGGTTTGAGAATGTGTGCATGAATGCTTTTGAGTACCTCAGACGCCATTGCCTGTGACTTGTGGTTTGCCTGTGATGACACAAACCTGTACACCAAATGTGGACATTTGCTTATGCTGACAAAGAAACTCCACATGTATCTACAGTATATAAACATAGTCAATTATGACAACTCGAATCACAGCATGCTACTGTATGCCTTTGACCAGAATGACATGGTCATTATGAAGAATAAAAGGCTAGTCATACTTAGCCGGGCAAGGAGCCATGGCAACGACAAACTGCTGCGACTCGGGATGAATAACAGAATGGATTTTATTAATGTGTTACACGTGACTGCAACAGAACAAAGAGCTTTGTGATATTCCGTGTTTCCACATCCATTATGATTGTTGACTGCTATTTACTTGTTTTAAAACATTTTCTCCCAATTTTATGGCCAGAAGCTAAAACGGGTCATGGCTTGATTTCGTAATGTAAACTGCATTTTGTTGCAGAGAATTTTTTTTCATGGGTGTTTCAACAGATTAATGGTTGCTTTGTCCATTACCAGTAGCTGTTGTACAAAGTGACAATATCATGGCAACACATGGCACATTTTAGTAAGTTCATGTCACTGGGTCTTGTGATATACAAGTAAACAGTATTTTGAAGACTTTTTTTTACAGCTATGGCTTTTGGCAAATGAGTTAAACAAAGCACAAAAATTCTAAACCAGGGGTGGGCAAACTTTTTGATTGGTGGGTCACAATGGGTTCTAAAATTTGACAGAGGGGCCCAAGAAGGAGCAGATGGATGGAGTGTTTTGGTAACCTCACCTCATCAGAGAAAAAAGTTTTAAATAAAAATGAACAAAAGTATTTCAACAAAATATCTGTCTTTGAAACACCACAGTATTTAGAAAATAAAACATTTACAAGGTTTATTCATTTCATTTTTTTCCAAGTTCGGCGGGCCGGATTAAAACGTTTAATGATCCGTAGTTTGCCCACGCCTGTTCTAAACCATCCAAGCATACTTGCCGTCACTTTACATACTGGGTCACTGTCATGCTAGAAGAAGAACAAAACTATCCCCAAGAAATGTTGCTCCTCTTGTTGACCAACTTCAGATTGAATTGATTGTTTGCCTGGATACTTTTGACCATCTACTGCACAGGTAAATACATTTCAAAAAATTTTTTTTTTAATTTAATATTTGAGCAGTTTTTGCAGGCCTCTGACTTCAAAATTTGTTAATTTTTTGTGTTCATGTAATATGTGGTACTCATACATTTATTTGGGTTCACAGTCAAAACGGTCCTCCAAAGGAAACCCTAAATACTGTGTAGTCAGCAACAAAAATGAGTTTGACAACCCTGATGTACTTCATACAGTTTTGAGTGCTAAGGTTTCATGTCATGTCATTATCCTCACCGCTTATCCTGTACAGGGTCGTGGGAGGGTGCAGAAGCCTATCCCAGCTGACTACAGGTGAAAGGGACACTACACGCTGAACTGGTCACCAGCCAGTCACAGGGCAGACATAGAATCTGTCACTGGGTGGGAACCGAACCCACGCTGCCCACACAAATTAGGCTAATGTACCAGGTATAAATGAAAATGTCTAAAGACCGTAAGACTATAAGACACTGTTAAGAGACATCATTTTAAAAATCTACATTTGCTACATTTTTTATAATGTGCTGAAAAGTATCATGTCCAAAATAATTCATTAAAGACCCATTAAAAAAATGTGAAGATGCGCTGCGGACGGACTGCACTGCAACAGATATTACTACTACTACTGAAAAAAAATATCTATTGGATTTACTTAATTCTGTCATGTACATCAGTTACACATGACAAATAGTGTTAAACAAAGATAGACCTGTATCATTTAAATATTTTCATGGAAAAGAGTAGTAAGTCAGTTAACCACTTTTGAATCATGTGCAGCCCATGTCATGGAGCAAATCTAAAGTTGTTTTGTTTTTCCCCAGTTGCTGCATTTTAAGTGGGTGGCGTATTGTCACAACTTGAGACATCCAGAAATTGAAACAACAAAATGCAGCTAGTGAAAAAGTGACGATAAAAGAAAAGAGTGGAATTTTGTCCTTTGTTTATCCTCTAGAGTTGTGAGTGGTAAATGCAGGAGTCGCTGGAAGGAAGCTGCCCAGCCACCCCCTCCCGCTCCAACAATAAACATACCCAAGCCACACCACGCCTCATCAATATGTGATTTCGCAATCAAAACACTTTGTTTATCCTAGAAGAGAACTTTAAAAAGCATCAGCAGTGTCTTTATACGTTACCTTCGGCAAATGCTTCAAAACACCAATGTTGGCTGTCACAGATGACACACAGCTACCAATGTCCTCAAATGGCAGTAGTTCAATCAACGTATTGTGTCACTGTCTAGAGCAAATTAACACCTGGATGATTTCCGTCAGCTAAGTCAAAACAAAACAGAGCAAATCTTTTTTCGGCAATAAAGAAAAGAGGATTGCTTTTGGAAAACACCCGGGGCTACAGTCTTTAGAAACCAAAGACCAAGTCCGAAATCTTGAGGCGCTGATAGAGTCAGACCTGACTTTCAACAATCATATCAAATCAATCAGTAAAACAGCCTTTTACCAGATGAAAACATATCCAGACTGAAGGGTTGCATGCTCCAAGCAGACCAGGAGAAACTTATCCATGCTTTTATCTCCAGTAGACTTTATTATTGTAACGGTCTTACTTACCGGACTCCCCGAACAGAGCATCAAACAGCTGGAGCTCATTCAGAATGCTGTATCTTGTGTTCTACCCAGAACACAAAGATCCGAACATATTACTCCAGTCTTAAAGACTTTACACTGGCTCCCAAGTAGCTGTAGAATACTGGTCTACATATCAATTAATTGTTTGGGTCCTGAATTCATTCAAGAAATGCTAATTGAATACGAACCCAGTAGGGCTCTGAGTTCAGCAGACTCAGGTCCGTTAGTGGAGCCCAGAGTTCAAAGTAATCATGGTAAAACTGCATTTAGCTGTTATGCTGCGCACATATGGAATAGGGTGCCAACAGAAGTGATGTTAGCCCAGTTTTTTTAATTAAAAACTGAATTATTGAATTATTAATTATTCAAATATCCAGTCTTCAATTCAAATATCCAGTCTTCAATTCAAATATCCAATCTTCAATTCAAATATCCAGTCTTCAATTTAAATATCCAGTCTTCAATTCAAATATTCAGTTTCTAGTGGCACAAATATCAGCCCATACAGAGAGTGCTTTTATTTTCTTTTTAAACTTTGGTGTTTGCTCAAATCTCTGATTAGAGTCCGCCAAACAATTTTAAATCTAAATCTACTTTTAATTTTATTTCAGTTTTCTCTTACTGAGTTTACATGTTGGGAATGTACATTTTAGTTACCGTATTTTCTGGACAATAAGCCGCTACTTTTTCCTAGATTTTGAACCATGCGGCTAATACAACGGTGCGGCTTTTCTGTGGATTTTTCTTTCACTGGTAGGGGCGGTCTGTAGTTCAGAAAATACACTAAATAAATCTTGATTTATTTTTTTCTCCTGGGTCTGTTCTGTTTTAATGAGCAGAGCTTTTGCCGTGTTAAAAGACACAGTTTTAATCATCTGTTTATGTACCATTATGTGCATTCACAGTAGAAAATCAATCTGTACATGCAGGAAACAAGCATTTTTTTTTAACATAGAAAACTGCGTCTTATAGCCTGGTGCTGCTTGTATATTATTTTTTATTTTTATTTATTTATTTTTTTTCAAAAAGAGTTGCTGTGGCTTATATACAAGTGCACATTATAGTCCAGAAAATATGGTACTTTTGTAAGCTACTTTTGTTTTCTCTGCTTTGCATTTGAATCTTAACTGCTGTGTTTGCAATCACTTGTAGGTGTTGTGTCTCTGCTTGTGTGAAGTACATTGAGTTTCCTTGTGTCGTGAAATACAACCATCCATTATTTAAGCAGCGTTTCCTCACGAGGGTCGCGGGCGTGCTGGAGCCTATCCCAGCTGTCTTCGGGCAGTAGGCGGGGTACACCCCGAACTGGTTCAGAATCAGCCCTTTATTGTCATTGCACTCAGAGCTCCCCTCTCCAGTGCAAATAGAATAAATAATTTAAATATATCAATTAAATTAATTATAGATTAAACAATAAAACAATACATAAATACAAATACATAAAAAAAAAAAACACATTATGGTGCAGTTCTACAAGGCAAAGGTAGTTGTGTGCGAGAGTTCAGCATGCAGATGGCTCTCGGGAAGAAACTGTTTCAGTCTGTTAGTCTTTGATTTGATGCACCTGTAGCGCCTGTGAGAGGGGAACAGGTTGAGGAGATGTGAGCTTGGGTGGGGAATCTCCTTAATGATCTTCTGAGCTCTGCTGTGAGGCACCAGGTGGTCTAGATGTCCGACAGGCCAATAATCAAATGAAAAAAAAGTTTTGACTAACCTCTGGAACCTCACTCTGTCTGCCTCAGTACAGCTGCTGTACCAGGTGGAGACAAAGTAAGTCAGCAGGCTCTCAATGGATGAGTGGTAGAAGGCCAGCAACAGCGTGGTGTCCAGGTTGTATTTCCTGAGGAAAAAAGAAAATTGCCAATGGCAGGGCACACATTGACAAACAACCATCCATACTTACACTCACACCTAGGGACAATTTAGAGCAGGCTTCACCAAATGGCGGACCGCAGTCCGGATCCGGACTGCGGGATGGTTCGGACCGGACCCATGGCCAATCTATGATGAATTTTTTCAGGGCGCATTCGCAAACGTTGACGCTGCAATTCTAGTTAATACGGAAATGGCGTCACTGATTTGAGCCAATCAAATATTTTGTTTACGATCCACTGCCAATTGTGCAGCAGATCGAAAGAGAGTGCTGCTGACAGTATGCCCTAGCAAGTTAGCAAGGTCGATGCGTGTTGTTTTAAATGAATGGACGGAGAAATTTTGTTTTGTTCTGGCTGCAGTCGATTCAAAACCAGTGTGCATCATATGCTCCGAAACCGTCGCAACATTGCGAAGCGCCACTACGAAACAAAGCACCGCCCTTTTTGCAAAGTTATCCGCAGAAGTTTGAGGTGAGCGCACGCAAAAACATTGAACTTCGAGTGCACTATAACAGATTTTTACATTTTCGTTGACAGCCCAGCGGCATGCAAACGAGTATTCAGTAAAAGTATCATGGATTTTGGGGAAACATAAAAAACGTTCAAGTGATGGGGAAGTTGTGAAGGAGTGCTTAAATGTGGTTGCACAAACATTATTTAAAGGAAAACACAAAGCCCAGATGTGTGAAATAATCTACCAAATCCCAATGGCCCTGACTCCATTCTAACCCAGATTTAAGTCACTGGCAGGGCAGTCACAAACTCATTTTTCTCATTAAGAGAAGTTAAAAAAATATTCAAAAGAAAAAGTGGTGTCAAAGCTCATTTTGAATTAGTTTTTCATGAGGACAGCCATTTTTATTGATTGTGTACTGAACATGTTGACCTGTTATACTTGGATAATTTGGCTTTCCGGGTTTTTTAGGCTGATAACTCTTTGATTTAAAAAAAAAAAGGTAAAAGATGTTAACTCAATGCTTAGCACTTGATATATTTCTGCAGGAGATATTTCACAGTTTTTTTCTGGAAGTGGCACCCTTAAATTCCTGGAGCCACATTTTCTTGAATGTGAAATAAACGCCTTATATTTGTTTGACTGGCAAAGGTGTTTAATTGGGAGCATTGCTAAATATTTAGTGCGCTCTGTTGAAAATGACTAAATAGTGAAACTATATAAAAATGTGAACATAGGCTAGACATTTCGGGAAGTTGGACTTTGGTTCGGACCTTTTAATTGGAAGAAATTTTTGTCGTGGACCTCTGTGACTTTTAATTGAATACCTCTGATTTAGAGTGTTCAATCAACCTACCGTGCATGTCTTTTGGAATGTGGGAGGAAACCGGAGTACCCAGAGAAAACCCACTCAGGCACGGGGAGAACATGCAAACTCCACACAATTATTGCGAAGCCTTTGGACATTATTTTTCAGTAACAGAACGTGTCTTATTTTCCTTCAGAGCTATTTGGAAATGTGGAGGTCTGATTGGGGGGATTAAAAGCTTTTTCTTTTCTTTTTTTTGTAAAATGTGTGGTGCCAAATGGGGATGAGTATGCGGTCCCTAGAGCCAGAAGTTGTTCTGGGCTGTCGTAAGTGTGGTTACATTGACGCATGCCTGGCCACTTTCTTTTATAGAGAAGAATGACAGCAACACTAAAATGAGCAGAATGAGTGGGCCAAAGCAAGCAGCACATCTCGGCGGCTGGCTCTCATTCTCATCCAGGCATGGACAGACACGCTCAACCACAGAGCTTGGAGGAAATTACTGCACAGCCCTTTCATTCAACCAACGTCTTTTTTTCCTTCCCCCATAACCAGAAACTCCTTTTCATTCGACGCTCTTAGTCTTTGTACGTTTTTTGCTCAACCTTTGGCACCTTTTCGAGCTGTCTTTCACTTTGCTCTTTTCCCACCTATCACACCAGTCTGCTAAATCGATTAAGTATGGCTCAGAGAGCAAAAATGTAGTGTAATGAAATAACATGGCGAATTGAACCTTTGGTGAAGACAAAGCAAGTCTATTTATGAGTGTAGAAAAATCAAGCAAGCTTTGCGGGTGTAACTGGACTATGCTGCTGACTAGAGAGAGTCTTGAAAAACAGCCCCTGGGTTCAGTAAAGTTTAAAGAAAAGCAATCATTCCTCCATAATTTCTTTAAAATCTGAGAAGATAAGAGGAAATAATTCAACGCAGTAACGTCCACCCATTTGTTTTCTGTACTGCTTTGCCTCACTTGGGTCATGGGTGAAGTGTAGCCTTTCCTATTATAACTTTGGGCAAGAAGGGAGGAACAGTGTGGAATGCAAGCCACATTGAAATCAATTCATTTCTGTTATTTTATTCAAGTACAACGACATTGAGAGCAGCACGGTGAGCAAGTGGGCAGATCTTTTGGCTCATAGTGCTGAGGTTGCGGGTTCGATCTTTTGGCTCATAGTGCTGAGGTTGGGGGTTCAAATCTGGGTTCCAGACATTTGACATTTTTCCTCTAGTTGACAGTTTACATTTTTGTTCTTGAAGGGCAGAAAAATAATTGTAAATTATATGCAGTACATTGCTTAAAAAAATATTAAAAGCCATGCCCCTCTATAATTGATTCATTATGGGCCTGCTTATGGATCAAAGGATTCCAACTTATTATCTCTCATGCTGTTTGTTTTTTTTGTTTTTTTATGAAATTGTTTTATCCTGCATTATTCTGCAGGGTAATTATTATTAATTATTATTTTGGCAACCCAAACTGTCAAACATACCCCCAAAAATGATCTATCAAAAGATGCATCTGGATGTTGCTGAGATCATTATTTATTGTTACCATGGTGTTGCAATTCCACCCCAAAAAAGTACAAATAAATTCCCACCGTAAATGAATGGGGAACTGTCAAAAGAGTGACCACCACATTATCTTGACATTAATCTCTTTGTCTGGAACTGTAAACTCGTCTTTTTGGCAAAGGGAGTGAAAATTAAGCCACATCCCGACATAATAATTAAATGGGCATTTTCAACAGTGTGTAAAATGGCCACAAGAACAGTCAGCGGAAAAACCCTTGAAAATATTTGAATAACTCATTACTCTTATCACAATAGTTACTCCTGCTGCCTACGAGCTTGTGATTGTTGTATGCTCTCATAAAAACACTTTTGTCAAGTCCAAATTAATTTGGACCTTTGATTTCAGTTGAAGCGAGGGGAAGTTGATCAACTCCACCATTGACTGCAATATTAGATTTTTGCGCATTTATCTTTACTTATCAAGAATCAAAAGTTCCTACTTGTGTTTGTCCAAGGTGAACGTTCTCAATGAGATGCATCTCAAAAGGAAAATAAATTAACACAGGGGACCCTCACTTAAATGACTTGTCTGTTAAATTGAAGCCCGATTTTTGTGACCAAAGAAACACCAAACTGTACAATATTGTAAGAAAAAAAACAATAAAACAAAAGAAAAAGAAGTGAAAAGTTAGAAAACACCCTTCGCCACACGTGCGCCATTGGGGGCCGTGTCCCCCCCCCCTCCCCATTTAAGACAAAGATCTCTAAAAATAAACATTTTAAATTATTATTTTATTTTATCATGTTTGCTATTTTTGTCTTGTGATCGTGATCCACTAATATTGAGTTGTTTATCAGTAAGACATTAAAAATGTAAAGAAACAATTGTGTGATTTTTGTTTGATGGCCAGTCTTATTTGCAGCAACCAAGCATAGCCTTATTGAAAATAATATTAGGTATGCAGGTGTAGACGCAACAAATACATCACTGTTGGCGTGTGAGAGTTATGCAATTTTTTTCAAAATAGATCTGCAAGGGTTTTATTTGTGTGGCATTGTGTAATGTGGCAAGACATGTCTATAAAATATGTTCGTATTTGTAAATCTCAAGAGCTGAGGACATTGTGGTTGACTGGATTTCGGTGCAATTATATATATATATATATATATATATATATATATATATATATACATATATATATATATATTAGGGCTGTCAAGTGATTAATTTTTTTAACTAATTAATCACAAAAAAATCCATCCACCCATCCATCTTCTGTACCGCTTCTCCTCACTAGGGTTGCGGGGTGTGCTGGAGCCTATCCCAGCTATCTTCGGGCAGTAGGCAGGGGACACCCTGAACTGGTTGCCCATCCATTGCAGGCCACACAGAGATGAACAACCATCCGCGCTCACACTCATACCTAGGGGCAATTTAGAGTGTTCAATCGGCCTGCCATGCATGTTTTTGGAATGTGGGAGGAAACCGGAGTACCCGGAGGAAACCCACGCAAGCACGGGGAGCACATGCAAACTCCACACAGGATGGCCCAATATTGTCTCTCACTGTGAGGCCATCGTGCTAACCAGTCGTCCACCGTGCCGCCCTCACAAAAAAGAATTCCATGATTAATTGGATTAATCTCAGTTTTCAACTATTTTTTTTTATTTTTGCAAAGCTTGTAACAGATATTTACTTGAATAATATCTTGGAATTGACGCAAAATCACCAAAATATGAAGTATATTTGATTCAAAGACTGTTCTAATAGTGTTCTTTGATTATTGAATACGATCTAAATGGAGGCATCTTTGCAGGCATTTTTCTCTGAAACATTTCTCAAAACTACCCACAAGCGCCACACTCCACCAGCAAATTATTTTTTAAGTAAACCAAACTGAGTTAACTGAGTTAAAACTTTCACCTGAGTTAACGCTTTAATTTGGACAGCCCTATATATATATATATATATATATATATTTATATATATATATATATATATATATATATATATATATATATATATATATATATATATATATATATATATATGGGCGGCACGGTGGCCGACTGGTTAGCACGATGGCCTCACAGTGAGAGACAGCATCGGGCGTGGGTTCCATCCTGTGTGGAGTTTGCATGTCCTGCGTGGGTTTCCTCCGGGTACTCCGGTTTCCTCCCACATTCCAAAAACATGCATGGCAGGCCGATTGAACACTCTAAATTGCCCCTAGGTATGAGTGTGAGTGCGGATGGTTGTTCGTCTCTGTGTGCCCTGCAATTGGCTGGCAACCAGTTCAGGGTGTCCCCTGCCTACTGCCCAAAGATAGCTGGGATAGGCTCCAGCACCCCCCGCGACCCTAGTGAGGAGAAGCGGTACAGATGATGGATGGATGGATATATATATATATATATATATATATATATATATATATATATATATGTAAAAGCTGCAACAGGACAAATTTCAATAAATAAAAGTTCATCCATCCATCAATTAAGTACTTTTCTTTCATTTTCAGTGTTTGTGATCAATCAATCAAGCAGTCAAACAATGAATCAATTTGCTGATCCTGAAAAACTAATACATGCGTTCATGACCTCAAGGGTCAATTACTGTCATGCTCTCTCAGCAGGCTGCTCTAATAAGTCATTAAAGAATCTCCAGCTGGTCCAAAATGCCGCAGCCCAAGCACTTACCAGAACAAGAAGAATAGACCATTTCTTCTCTGAGCTAACTTCACTATATTGGCTTCTCATAAAATTTTGAAGTCAATTTAAAATCCTTCTGCTCAAGTATAAAGCACTAAATGATCAAACACCACTATGCATAAAACAACTCCTGATAGGCTAGGGTCTTAACAGAGCACATCACTCCCAAAACAAAAATTAACATGCGGTCCTCAGAATTTGCAAAAATAGACCTGGCGGGAAAAATTTCATTTATCAGGCACCTGTTCAATGGAACAAGCTTTCTGATTTGGTCCGGAAGTTTGGCATGCTCGTGCTGTTTAAGAGCAAACTTAAATCATTCCTTTTCTATAAAGCACAGAGACCGGGATGATTTTTTTTTTCATATACGTGGCTGATTGGATGAATTGATGGACAGCTCTCTCTCTCTTTTGCTCGCTCGCTTTCTTTCTCCTTTTCTACTCTCTATTCCACCCATCCACGGCAGACGACCGCCCCACCTTGAGTCTTGGGTCTACTCGAGGTTTCTTCCCAAGAAGGAGTTTTTCAGTGCATCCGTCACCTAGTGATTGCTCTTGTGGTGTTCAGTTGAGGCTCAGTTAGTCTATTGATAAGTGAGGAGTGTGGTCTTTGAACTGCTCAATGTGTAAAGTGCCCTAAGACAACTTTTGTGGTGATTTGGTGTTTTATAATTGAATTTAATTGAATGTTGTCACATGTGTGAACAACACGACCGCTCAAGTAAACAGTGACTGTTGAGCGTGCGACAGGCTACCTCTCAAACGTTTTAAGTTTCAGCTGGACACTTTTGCAGATTTTGTCCATTAAATCCAAAAAACATTGGTTGGATGTGGGGTCTGTTAAATTGAGGTTCCACTGTATATGTTTGTGTAGTGTCAAGGGGTTCGGGCCCAGCAAGGTGAAATGTGGTCTGCTAACTTCCCAAACACATTAACTAAACTTGCCCCTGGCTTGAAATTGAAGATGCTCCAATTGTTACGCTGAGCGCCCATGCGGCTGTCTAAGAAAATAGGGCCCAAAAT
Organism: Idiotropiscis lumnitzeri; assembly: GCF_059441095.1. Taxonomy (NCBI): domain Eukaryota; kingdom Metazoa; phylum Chordata; class Actinopteri; order Syngnathiformes; family Syngnathidae; genus Idiotropiscis; species Idiotropiscis lumnitzeri. The sequence goes on along the minus strand of NC_142404.1, from coordinate 3,981,044 downwards.
TTAACTGTGCTCTGTCGGAACATCAATTGAACAGAAGTTTCTGAATTCTCGTAGCCTTGTTAACATGTGCACAATTTATTTTGTCTAACTCACTGCTCTTGAAAAGATACAAGAGGACTGGGTGACATTAGCTGTCCAAGCCATCTGGTAATGACGCTACCAGTCGCTTTGCAAAACACAGGTGTCCAGTAATATAGCACTTGACAGGTTGTAAGAAACATCTGTGCTGCCTAAGCAGATGATCAAAAGAATGAGCATCTTAGTCATGATCAAAATATATGGGTAATACAATACATTGGATCAGGATTGTTTGATTTACCCTGTGTCAAAGGCACTTTGAGTGATGCCTTTCTAGTGAGAAAGCCACATTAGATTCTAACATTTTCTCCAATACAAGTACATTCAGATGCATTATGGTTGTTACCGTAACACAATTGCGATTAATCCCGATTGGCTGCATTGCAAATCTGCTGGTGTTGATTCAACATCATAGAATGTTTATTTTAACACCTTCAAAGTGTCTATACCTGTATGCATCCACACTACACCCGTTGTTTAAGGTAATATTTATTGAAGTGTTATATGTTGAACACACAAAAGAGTGTTACAGCAATAAAATGTGGTGTTGACAGTGCAGTACTAATAACACTAACATGGAGTGTTCATGCCAATACTATATAGTGTGGGGACAAATACCCAATCTGTCCCTACCAAAAAAAAAAAAAAACGCATTACAAGATTTAAATTCAAAACAAATATTTATTAAATCTATTCAGACAGGTGATGCAAAAAGCAGTGTGTATGTTCTGTCAACATTTCTTGTGCAAACTCTGCATCGTGTCTATAATAAAATTAGGTCAAACATACCAATAACAGGCCACAAATCCTACTGAATTCTAAATGCATTCAGGTCATTATCAAAACCCAGAGTAATAACATTTGTGTTCAAAAGAAATTCCTTATAATACTACTACTACTACTACACTACTACTAATAATAATACATTACATTTGGAAGCGCCTTTCAGGACTCTCCATCAGGAAGATGAATTTTTCCCAAATATGGGAATTAATTTTCAGTACCCAGAAATGCAGACATTCCATTCTGGCATTGAGTTCAGTTTTTCACCAAGGGGGTAGTGGCAACACCAGACCTCACATATTGGACAAGATCCCTACACCGTCCGTGCCTGTGTAGTGTTGCATTTCTCTGTGCGTGTATGTTGCCTTCATTTTGACACCTTGACAACTGACTGCTTGGCCAAACATTTCATCATCATGGACTTGCACTCATCATTGACGGCTGTTCAGATGTTGAGTGGTCTTGCAGAGTCTTTGAGCCTCATTCCAAGTTACTTGGCAGTAAAACAGACACAGAAGAATTAACATTAAATACTCAAGTACATTTCCTGACCAAATGAAAAAAACCTCCAAGTTTTTTATGCAACTCATTATTCACATTAGTTGCTGAGGCTTGTCTTTCGTATTGGGGAAAAAATTATAATTTCACAGAGAAGATAATGCGGATATTACCAACAACTATCAATAACTAAATTCCAAAACCTACTTCAAGGGTTGGCAACTCTGGTCCTGGAGCCCCTGTCTTGCCTGCCTCCGACACATCTGATTTAAATGATCAGGGTCGTTATCAGGCTTCTACATAGCTTACTGATGATATTTTCATTTGAATCAGGTGTGCTGGAGGAGGGAAACTTCTAAATCAAGCGGCTCTCGAGGCCCGGAGTTGCCCCCCCGACCTACTCCATAAATTTTACTCTCCACCCAGATTATGAACCATTTGTCTGCCTAAAGTAGTAGTAGTTCTTGCTTAAATAGCATCCATTGTTGTGATTAATTGGCTTTTGAATATTTTATGCCTATGTGATGATCTTATGTGAAGCATTCAAGATAAAATGGTACGAGTATTACAAGTACAAAGTGATTTATTTCATTATGACTGTGTAGAGTGTCAAAAAAACACATTGCCCTTCTCACCTTCTTACTGTTGTCCTCTGGAGAAAAAAAAAAAAAAAAGGACGAAAAAATGGGGAACAAGTCACTGGTTTCACCAAAGAATGCGCTCACTGGCTCACTGAGCCTTTCCAGCGGCAGCTTTTTTTCTCTCATTATATACATCTCTTGTTTCAGTCTAAATCTTTTTCCCCCCGTTGATTTCTGCCTTAGAAAGACTCACATATAGAGAGGTCAGTCATCTACTGAGATTACAAAGCCGAATGGACGATGGATTCTTTCATGACACAGAAAAGAGATCTGACCATTGTCTGTTTGGGAACATTATCATCACCAGGGGTTCTGATTATTGTCTGTGCCATTGTTTGTATTTGTATCCTTAACTAATCAGTGGCTTGTTTTTTTTTTTGTTTTTACACATCTAAATTATAGCAGACATTTATCTTATTTGTGGGTTATTAGAGTAAAAAAACAACTAGTAAATTGTATTCTGCTTTAAAAATTGTTACGATCAATGTAATAAAAATATTGCATGCTCACGATGTACAAAAACCTATGGAAAAACAATGCACTTGCTACTTAACATATATAACAAATTTGGATTTTACTTTCCTTTGTCCATTCTATTTTAACATAATTTATTCCTAGATACCTGCAAGCATTTCACCAAGCAACAGCAACAACAACAAGATATGAAAAAAGAACCAATGATCCAGTTCGCTTTTGTTTTTGTGTTTTACTAGCAAATTTTCATTGAAATTAGTGAGCTCACTGTCAAAAATATTATCTTATTTTCTCCTCCCCTCAGGTGGGATGCGCTCTGGGTCCTGGATTAAAAATGTAATTTAGAAAGCCACCAACACAAAAGAGCCTGAGACCTGTGAAGATAATTTATTGAAAGAGAACAGTGAAATGGGAGGAGGGTGATGAACAAGCATTAGGTCTTCCTCCCATTTGTTGGCATCTCCGGGGAACTCTTGCTGAGCAACAGATGGCAAACGCTCAACGATTTATCAACAGTTTCGCGCATGGTCCTCTACTGCCACCTGCTGATACACCGATGAACAAATGTACCATACTTTCATAAACACGTGTGAGTATTCCCACAATCAGGAACAATAAGAGGCAGTGTACACTAAATAAATAATCAGAGCCAGGGAGGGGGGGGGGACTACCATACAAGAGGGACATGAAAAATTACTTGGGATGTGAATAGGTGAGAGCAGATGGATTATGAACTATAAATGTTTAACAAATGACCTGAGATGGGGGGTCTCGGACTGCCAGACTTGCTCAATCAATCATAGTTCCAACAAGATGGTGGCCGGAATTTTGAGATTTCTGTAAGAGAGCGAGAGACAGAGCGAGAAAGAGAAAACGGGAGAGAGGAAAGCAAATTTAACACAGCAATGCAAGGCCATACCAAATGAGTTACACGGATTATTTGTAAATACATCTGCTTTGTTTTAACATGTGAGAGTCTGACCCGTATTTATTTTTTTAGGTTTGCTCGATTTTAGCTTATGTTAGTGTTAATGTCAGCTACTAACTTGGTATTTTTGGAACTCACAACCATTTCCCCCCTTTCAACGTATGTGTATTTTGTAAATATAGGCAGATAAAAGATTTTAATGTTTTAAAATGCACCTGTCCCAAATCTTATGTAAATATTCTGCACTCAAAAACTCAATAAAACCAAATAAAGGCAACTTTGCTTGTAGCCTTACTACTGCTCATGTGCCTCCTCTCTATATTGTCGATATGTAATACAATACCCTTAAGCTAGCGTCCAACAGTTGGCACCTTATAGTGGGATCTCATGCTGAAATCCAAAAGCAGCCATGTCCAGTAAACATATTCAGAGAGCAGACAGTGAATTCACACAGTAAGATGACAGTCTCTGTTCAAGGGAACTGGAATATGACTGTCCTATTTGACAATCAATCTTAAAGGGGAAGTCAACCCCAAAAAATTCTTCACAAGAATATTTTCTATGCAGCACCACTAGTTGAAACACGGCCTTCTGATTAGTATTGTGTTTGTGGAATATAAGTTAAGCACCCATTTTTAGCCATATCACAGCGCGGCCATTTTGTCACTGGTTGACTGTAAAAGACATCACAGTTTCCTCAGGGCTCTGCTAATGACCAATCATGGCTCACCTGTTTTCTGAAGCTGAGCCGTTGATGTCCACCTCCTAAAATGTCTAAAACCAGGTGGCTTTTCTTTTTTAACTTGAGTTTTCAAAAACATGCAACAGGTTAGGCTTTATTAGATGAAGTGATATAATTTTTATCACGATAACCAAATCCCTCCGTAATTTTTGCTGAAAAGCACGACATGCACCAACATTGCCAGCTTCTCAACTTTCTCCTGGTTCTATTCCATTATCACCGAATCTGCCACATGCCTGCATCCCTTCAGCCCATTTTCTTTTTTGTTGTCCTTTCAATTTTAGTTTTGGTTGAATGAAATTCAGAAAATAGTTTGTTGTTGTTGGATTTGCGTTTTTTTTGTTTTTTTTTGGAGTGCAGAATTAATTTTGTCCCGCCATGAGTAATTTTAAAGGTGCTATGTTTTTGTCACGATGAAGAAGGTGGGTGAACAAAAGCTTCCTCCTATGCCAATTGCAGTGAAATGAAAACATCTTGCCTAGAATCATAAAGCTCCACTTGCACATTTCAGGGAGCCTTTTGCACAGAGCCTCATTTTGCTGCATCACCTTAATTAACAGCCCGACTGAAAGTATCTTTCTCATCCATGGCCGCTCCAGTCTTCAAGCTTAGTGTTATTTTGCCACTTATTTTGTGTCAAGCCGAAGGAGAGAGTTATAGCATGAGACAATCAGGAGACTACTTGCACAAGTTCTATTGTCAAAATAATGTCCTTGTTTGAGTACAGATCAGTCTAAATCCAACTTTTATTTAAAAACTGTAAAGAGAACATTACGCTTATTTTGAAGAAAACATGCTTCTACAATACATACAATATATCGTGAAATTAAACTCACAGACACCAAAAACAGATTGGGAAAATGAAGACCAGACTTTTTTTTTTTAACTCTATACCCATTAAGGGGCTCCTAACTGACTTCACTTGTCAAAACAACATTCAATGAGTTGTTCCTATCAACAATGCATGAAACTTGTACAACTTTTAGTAAAAACTGCAATGTCACTCCTGTGTATCCTCTGCATGCTGTATTTCAGGACACAACTTTATCTGCCAAGATTGCTCACTGGCTCAAGGTCACTCCTCGTCATTCAGCTCCCTCTCCTGGATGTATTGATGCCAGTAGAGCCATGGCGCTTGGCTGCTAAAGCAAAATCGATATCCCTGAGCGCGTGGCGCTTGTGCTGTAATATCCTCCAAACACCAACTGCCAAAATGTTTATGCTGTATTCATGGAAGATGCTTAAGGAGGCACCTGGAATAACAAGGAATGACGTGGCGGATAGCTTGGAAGGATCAGAAGTAAACCTCTGGGTAATGACTATCACAAGCTCAAGGTTGATACTTTATAGCAGTTTCTGGTAGGTACATGCTCGCAGCTCATCTTTCTTTTCCAGTTTGAGCTTGTTTGCTGGTGACAGTAAATTATTGATGAGCCGTTTAGAATGGGGTGAATTGTCTCATGTCTTGTCAAGTCTTCTTCAACAAGGTGTGCAGACATCTCGCTGTAATTTTCGCGGCAGCAAGAACGATGACACGTGAAACACGGGTGGAGGAAAGCTATTTAATAAAATTGGGTTTGCTTTGAGAGGACATGTTCTCAGTTGTCTGGTTCGGGATGTTCTACAGGTGTAGTCCTTGGCTGCTATTAAGCCTTGTCAGGTGGGGAAACAATGCAAATACACTCTGTGCATCTCATAGCCAGGAAGTGTTTGAATGAGATGTATTGATGGGTGGACCTCTTGACTTGATGAACTCGTCTCTTCAGTACTGGATCCTCCTGGACAAACAATAGCACGGACAAGGGTGGGGAGGAGCAGGCGTTCTGCAGGCATACGTCCCTGTTGTGTGTCTAAAATGTCGCAGTGGGAGGTTTGAATGCTGAATGTGGGGGGGGGGACAGGCTGTGCCTTGCTTGTTAACATGTAAATGGAGAGTAAAAATGTCACAGAGGTCAGACTATGAGGTGTTTCTGTGTCAGATTAGAGAATCGCCGTTTGCATGTGTGGGTGTTAGTGAAAGGCTAGTGAGCATTGCAGCTGGAATTTTTCCTTGAAATTGATTGCTGTGCTTGCGCATCAATCACATGCATTGAAGGTATGACAACAGATGAAAAAGGCAAATACAACAGCGTGGCGGCGGAAAGCAAGTCAGTTGGGCAGCAGAGGGAAGTGCTATAAAGAGGGGTGACATATGGGTTAGGTTTGCATCTTTTTGAGAGGGTGGGAATAAGTGATGATGATTTTTATTAACGCCCAATTTGCAGCGTTGACGTGGCAGGAACCTAAGTGAGTTTTTCACACGACCCTAAATCCTTGGCAGTGGCACGTATGGCTATAAATAAATGATAAGGATGGCAATAGGCTGGCTTGATGGCGTGGGTGTGCAGGGTGTTTTGGGACAATTGATTTTTTTTTCTTTACTATTCTATTGATATAGACACTGGGGAGGTAAATGTCATCATGGTTTGTGCCATAGATGCTTGCTGGACGATTGATTGTTCTGGCATTTGATCCTGCAGCTCTCAATGATGGGATGATGGAGTCATGAGAGCACCCTTGGCTGCTCCCATTTATTCTTCCCCATCTTATCTTTTTCTGTTTGGGCCTGCCTTCAACAAGCCTGCTATATATTTTTCAATGTCTCTGTGCCCACACAATTGCCTCTTAAATACCCGGTGATATTTTGTTTGATGTGGTCTAATGATTTCATCTTGAGCAATATACATGTCTGTTTACTAACCAGAACCCCAATCAGCTGATAATTCACTCTGGTCTATTTCCCCTTGAAAAAAAAAATTAATTAGTTCATGTAAAAATCTAAGGAATTGGTTGATTTTCTTTATTAAAAAAAAAGCTAAAAATTGAGTCAAAGAAAGAACAAATTAGCTAAATTTTATTTTAAAAAGTAGTGTGTACATGCGTATCGTAAAGGCAGTATCAGGCCGTGCATTTCACACCTGGGCCTCCTGTGAAGTCCTACTTAGTCCTACTTGAATAAATCTACCTCGTACCATCATTTATGACACCACGACTGGACAAATAATATACAGAAACACACTTTACAGTGCTAAGTGAGTGTTGGGCGACTTAGTTTCTCTTGAAAGGTCCGTCTTGAAAATGGCCTCGCAAGTGTATCTGCAAGTCAATACACACTTTGCCTTCCTTCGGCCATTGTGGTTTAAAAAAGCAGGAATATCGTTTAGATTTTTGAGCAGTCGCCAGTTACGGCTTCCAGGTGTGTTCATTCCGCATAGCGCTGCCCCCTCACGAGTGAGTATCCAATCAAATTCGCAACCGTCTATCAAACTGAAAGCTCATTGACTTTGACAGAAAAGATGCAATTGTGTCTGAAGGCCTCGGAGAGAATAGTGCGTGCTACTGGTGAAATATGCCTGGCAACACGAGACAGCGGAATTCTGATTGGATAAAAACTCTCATCTAAAAATTAGGGCTGTCAAAATTAAAGCGTTAACTCTGGTGATTAATCCAAAAAAATTTAACTCAGTTAACTCGGTTTGATTTACTTAAAAAATAATTTGCATACTTTGCACAAATTGGGCCATATTAGATGGCTTTAGCACGTCTCAGAACAAAACACTGTGTTTAAGTTACCACCTGGGCCTTGCAAACAAACACTGCTGGAGTGTGGCGCTTGTGGGTAGTTTTGAGAAATGGTTCGTAAATAAATGTCTGTAAAGTAGTCTCCATTTAGATTGCATTCAAGAATCTAAGAAAGCTATTAGAACAATTTTTGAAATAAATTTATTACATATTTGATGATTTTGCATCAATTCCAAGATATTATTCAAGAAAATATCTGTTTTAAGCTTCGCAAAAAATAGTAGTTGAAAAATTTGATTAATCACAATTAATCATGGAATTTTTTGTGATTCATTGGTTTAAAAAAAATAATCACTTGACAACACTACTAAAAATACAACACGAGCATATGATATGTGATGTGTATTAATGTAAAGAATATAATAACTTTTTCTTGATTATATTAGACCAGCAGAGAAGGCCTTGACCGCCCAGAATATGTGGTAAATTACTTGGATGTATGGATAATTACTGAAAACTAGTGGCATCCGTACAATACTTTAGACTAGGTCAAAAGAGTTAATAGCATAAACAAATAAATACAAATCCACCCATCCATTATCCAAGCCACTGATGCTCACGAGGGTTGTGGCCGTGCAGGAGCCTATGCCAGTTGTCTTCGGTGAGTAGGTGGGGTACACCCTGACTGGTTGCCAGCCAAACAACCATGCACACCCACAATCATACCTCGGGAGAATTCAGTGTCCAATCAACTTACCAGGCATGTCTTTGGAACATAAGAGGAAACTGGAGTACCCGCACAAAACCCACAAAGGCATGGGGAGAACATGCAAACTCAGGAAGGGCTGGCTGGAATCAAACCCACGACTTCAGGAACTGTGAGGCGGACGGCTATCCAGTCGACCACCATGCCTCCGTAATTAATAAATAAATAGATAAATGAATGAATAAATAAGTACAAAGAAGGTAGACCACTTGGACTTCGTTATTTTATAAATAGCTCACATGCTTAACAAGTGTGGGCAGCCCTCCACTGGGGAACGATTTGGGTCCCTTTTAGTATACTGCCACCAAGTGGCCAAAATGAGGACAATTATGGGCGAGAAGTTTGTTTCTAGCAGCTGTGTCAAATATTTTCATCTTTAGAGTAAAACAGTAGCTGACGCGCACTTCTAAAGGTGTTTCCAAACCAAGGGTACGCGTACACCTAGGGCTACGTGAGCACATTGCAGGGGGTATGTGGAAACATTTAATGATTTATTTCTAGAGGTGACAAAAGTATTAACCTTCATGACTCAAGTAGAAGCATATATATTAGTATTTAAAAAGACTTAAGTAGAAGTATCATCTCTCTCTCTCTCTATATATATATATATATATTTATATATATATCCATCCATCCATCTTATGTACCGCTTCTCCTCACTAGGGTCGCGGGGGGTGCTGGAGCCAATCCCAGCTATTTTCGGGCAGTAGGCGGGGGACACCCTGAACTGGTTGCCAGGGCACACAGAGACGAACAACCATCCGCGCTCACACTCATATCTAGGGGCAATTTAGAGTGTTCAATTGACCTGCCATGCATGTTTTTGGAATATGGGAGGAAACCGGAGTACCCGGAGGAAACCCACGCAGGCACGGGGAGAACATGCAAACTCCACACAGGATGGCCGGAGCCGGGATCGAACCCACGCTCGATGCTGTCTCTCACTGTGAGGCCACCGTGCCGCCCAATCTCTCTCTCTCTCTCTCTCTCTCTCTCTCTCTCTCTCTCTCTTTCTCTCTCTCTCTCTCTCTCTCTCTCTATATATATATATATATGTTAGTGATGTCAAGCGATTAATTTTTTTTAACTAATTAATCACAAAAATGTACATAATTGATTGCGATTAATCAGGTTTTTCATTTACAATTTTTTATTTTTTTTTACTAATCTTAGAACTGATGTTTACTTGAGTAAAATCTTTGAACTAATGTGGAAAAAATATTTTACATAAATTATATATAAGTATATTTCGACTGTTTTAATACCTTTCTATGATAATTAAATATGATTTTGTAAAATACAGGAAAAACAATTAAGACACACCGAAGATGTACAACAAATATGGTATTTGAATTTGGCTTTGTAAAGTATGCAAATTATTTGGGATTTTTCCAATGAGCTCTCGACCAAATTTTTGTTTCTTTAAATAAAAATCTAAGAATATACTAGTAGTATTCTCCAGTGAAAATTCACCGAAAATTTTATTTTTACTAATATTTTGATAATCCATCCATTATCTGTACCGCTTCTCCTCACAAGGGTCGCGGGTGGTGCTGGAGCCTAACCCAGGTGTCTTCGGGCAGTAGGCGGGGTACACCCTGGACTGATTGCCAGCCAATCACAGGGCACACATAGATGAACAACCATCCATGATCACACTCATACCATGTTTTTAGAATGTGGGAGGAAACCAGAGTACCCAGAGAAAACCCATACAGGCACAGGGAGAACAAGCAAACTCCACACAGGAGCGCCTGAGCCGGAATCAAACCCACGACTTCTGCACTGTGAGGCCATCGTGCTAACCAGTCCTCCACCATGCCGCCCCGATTTGATAATCCATGGTGCAATTTAACATTCCACAGACTGAATAATAATTGCAGTGCATAATGATTCCACTTCTAAAGTGAGATATATGCATACATGCACCCTAATCAAATAAAGCTAGGATGCCTTGTCATTTTTTAAAGTGGATTTGTGGATTGAATTCTTGTTGAGAAGTATTAAACACAGTTGTACAGTGTACTATTTTTTTTTGTATACAGTATACATTTTTTCACATCTAAAACAAAAAAGGAAAGGAATTTTTACCTAGCGTTGCATTTGGGGCTGACAGCAGGTGAGCCATTCGACACAAAAGACACTACAAAATCGTCTCATGGGAGCGCCGTCTTCTGCTGGCTCTTATCTTATTGGCAGCTGTTTGATGACACAACTACATGCGATAAACATTAAGAGTAATTACAACTCCCTTACAACTGATCGTCCTTCCCTTTTCAGCTGCAATAAATGAATAAATAGATTTATAATCAACCTTAAAGGATCATGTATTAAACTAATTTCCAAAAACCAAAACTAAAGACATTTTCACTATAATTATTGTTAGTTTTAGTTTTATAAACGTAAAATGCAGTTTCGGTTTGTTTTTGTTTTTTTTTAAAAGCATTTTTGTTTTTATTTTATTTCGTTAAAGAAAATGTTTTTTCAATTTTAGTTTTTGTTGTTTAGTTTTTGTTAACTTAAATAACCTTGGTAAAGAGTAGAAAGTACAGGTATTTGTGTAAAAATGCAAGGACTAGAAGTATAGAGTAGGCTATAAAGAAATAGTCCACTAAAGTATAGATACCCCAAATTTCTACTCAAATAAGGTGACTGACACCAATGTTTATTTTTAGTTCAACAACCGGTGACACAGCTCCGCCAAAATCACAACAACTGTGCGTCAAGGGTCTCATTCAAGCTCAGCTGACTGATAAAATGAAAGTAATTGCTGTGCGTCTGCAAATTATTGTTGCTCTGTGTTTTGTTCCTGGCATTTAAAATTGAATGCATGTTTCAAGGGGACTTATCCAAAGAAGCTCAATGTTTTGAGTTATTTTGTAGATAAGGTTTATTCTTTACATTTTACATGACTTATGTATTTTGAAGGAAAAAATAGGCATTTCTATGTTGAATTTGAGTTTTAAAAAAGTCACTGCAAGTATTGAATGTTAAAATTAAGTAAAGTAAACTAAATAATTTTCATTTAATAATCAGTCTACTTTTGGAGAGTGTTCATTCGTCAAGGTGTATGAATGAAGGGGTACTGATGGTATGTCAAAACGATTTGGTGTTCACAAGCCACAAAAGGTTGGGCGCCCCTAGACCAGACAATTTTCTTTTAAAGTAAATAAAAACAAAAAAAAAACACGCACACACATTTGCACCATCCAGCTTTTTTTATTTTTATGAATTTATTAAGATAGACTGTTACCAATACACTTTGGAAGACTGAAAGTGCCAAAATTAAATAAATAAATACACCATGAAATGTATATTATTAAAAAAAACAAAATTATCATTTATTAATTGTTTCATTCATTCATAATCTATGGAATTAAATAAATCAATCAATTAGATCAATAAATACGTGCACCATTAAATAAATAATTATTAATTAAATATGGAATTAAGTAAATCAATGCGTCATTAATTAATTAAATTACCTAGGATTATATGTTAAGAAAAGTATAGAATTATTTCTGTTTAATTAATTATTTTTGTATTTTATTAATTATTTTATGGTCCCGTGTTGACTTTATTTCATCTGTCAAACTCACGCATCAAGTTTGGTGGGCAGTTCCGAACACCTGATTGGTTGCGCTGCTTATCCAGTCAAGGGAAATCAATTTCAGAATAATGAATGATGCCAACCGTGTGTCTAGTGAACATACTCCAATACACTGAGTGACGCTGCATTGATTTGAATACTCACACAGGACAACTAAATACTAGTATCGACAATCAAGGTAACTCATGCGAGTCCTCCATCATTCTAGCCGCCATGTTGCCAACCACTTCAGGCCAAAGCAATCGCTTAGACAAGATTTTTTTTTTTTTTTCGCATAGACAAGATTTGAGTTCGCCAGCGTTTAGCCTCGCCCACTAACTTTGATGGGCGAGTTTGACAGATAAAATAAATTCATGAAACACTGCAACGCGAGTCTATGAAATAATTAATTACATACATAATTAATTAATTTGAGAAATAATTATGACGATTTTTACATGCAATAATTGTGATTTAATTATTTCGTGATAGATTGATGTATTTAATTTATTTAATTACTGAATGAAATTTTTAATTAATAAATGACAATTTTCATTACATTTTAATGGGATGTGTGTTTATTTAATTTTGCCACTTTCCGTTATCCATAATAAACAGGCATACAATCTCAAGTTTCCTTACTGTAACCAAAACGCAGGAACCTTTTCTAAAAAGCTTGATGTTGCCGACGGACTCATTTTGAGTTGCACGCAATGCAGAAACGTATCTAGACGGTAGTTATGGTCAATGTGGCTTGTTTTATTGGTTTTAACCATTTCTGGAATATATCTGATACCATACAGCCATAACACGGGTGAGCAATGATATTATTTCACATTTCCTACTATTCCATATTATGCCGCATTACAGTAAATCGATCACGTCTTGATCCCACTTCACCCAATTAAACGCATAAGTTTAATTAACATACACCTTAATATTTATGAGTACTTATAACGTTATTACATCTTTTTATTCGATGTATCAATTCCAGTACTTTACGCAAATCTATTTAAAGCTTCACTACTAATTACTAATCACTACTTTCCGTTTGTGTGCCGTTCCCATCTCCTTCAACCAGACCTTTATTCAAAGGAAGATGTTTTGTCTGCAACCTCGACAGTGTCTTCAACCTGGGACTCAGTGGTGTACTTTCCTCCGACGGAGAGTTCACAAGTTGGCTTCGCTAAAAGTGGCCACCGTTTTATACCCAAACAAAATCAAGCGCTTGCTTTACCCTTTTACAAATATCGATGCATACCTGGACAGGTACCGTTTTATGTCACACCCCATTGTTTACATTGTCTAACTCGCATGCTCTCAAATAATATCCAGACAATAATGTCCATTTTAAATTGACTTACAGCTCAGTGGATAGAACACAGTTCCAGCTCTTTCAGCCCTGTGTTGATGATGTTTTAAAAGCAGAGAGGCTCTTCTGCGCCTCACCATCTCACAAGATTGATTATTATATTTCAGCTGAGAGGATAGAACACTTACCTCCACTGGAACCACCAGAGGTCAGTAGAATATTTTGGTCACACTGCAAAGCCTTTTGCCTTTTGCCTTTTGCCATCCACGATGAGTCAAGTAGATTGGACCCTGTCGACTACTGCTTTTTAATCGGTGTTGGGCAATTTGATTCTAAAATGGAATCTAGTTGATATTACTAGTTACTTAAATTTTCAAAGTAATATGTTTATTTTGAATTTTACCCTCTGTGTAGAGTAATAAGTTACTCAAAGTTTAACTTAATTTTAAAATACTTATATTAGTAAAGTTGACATAGCCATGGGTGTTTTTAGCTGTGTGTCATTTTCGTGTTGCAAGACCCAGGACGCTGCCAGCCCAGTCTTACTGACACTGGGCAGCGCATTTCTCCAGAATAGCTTGATAGTCTTGAAATTTCATTAACCCCTGCAGATTCTAGATATTGTGCTTGATGTAGCAAAGCAGTCCCAGAACATCACAGAAACCTCCTCAATGTTTCACATTTCTATGTCCATAATATTGGTGTTTGCCCAGGTGTGCTTCATTGGCCGGAGCAATGTGGGGAAGTCGTCTCTTATCAAATGTCTGTTTTCCCTGAGCCCTAATGTGGAAGTCAGAGTCTCCAAAACCCCTGTGAGTAATCAAAACAGACATGGATGTGCATAATTATTTTTTAAAATTGTATTTACAATTCCTGTCATTTTGTGTTCTCCTAATTTAATTACAATGTATATTTGATTCATCTCAGTTTGCATGTCTGCAACTGGTTCTATATGCAGATCGAAAAAGTAATACAATAAAAACATCATTTGGCCATGGATTTGCTAAAATGTATTTTTAAATGAAAAATGAATGGCTGTTTCACAAAACTAAATCAGTCTAACAGGCAACTACTTACATGACATGAAGCTATTTCTATTCTAATGAAGATGTGAAGAAGTCAATTCAATGCTAAAATGTTAATCAGAGTAAATATTTTATATTCCTTGTAGGGTCACACAAAAAAGATGAACTTCTTCCGAGTGGGCAAGGCTTTCACCATCGTGGACATGCCAGGTTATGGACATCGAGCACCCAAAGATTTTGTGGATATGGTCGAACCTTATCTCTACTCAAGAAAGAAGTAAGCTATTGAATTTGCTGCCCAGTATGTGTATATATATGTATATATATATCTTGCAATAATGGCTTGTGTATGGAATTGTATTCTTTTATCTGAGTGCCAACAAATATGTCATGCAGTAGTTGGGGGGGGGGCAAACTCAAATACAATTCAATATATATATGAGATGAGAAATATACATAAAATACTGGTACGCTACCTTCCAGCCAATGGCTTTGGATCCTTGGTTTATTTGCAGTCTTGTCAGGACATTCTTGTTGGTGGATGGCAGTGTTGGACTGCAAAAGACTGATCAGATTGCCCTTGAGATGTGTGAGGAGACTAGATGTCCATATGTGGTAAGCTGTATATACTTCTTTTCAGTAAGAAATGCAAGCCTTTTTCTAAAGTCTCAAGAAAAGATAGTTTAAACAGTTTTTGCCAAGTTTAATACCATCTTATTTTATACTCACTGCCAATTTAAAATCAATCATCATTGATTTTATTTAAATTTACAAAATTAGCAAGCAAAAAGGTAGTCAGTGTTGGACATTTTCGCCATCTTGAGCATCTGGCGTGTCCATGTTGATTATCTAAAAATGAAAAACAATATGAAATTCATTATTAAATGGAAATGTGTTGTTTGTCTTTTGTATCTTTAACCAAGCAAACTATCTATCTATCTATCGATCGATATATATTTATTTATTTAGTTATTTTTTCATTTTATTTATTTTAATCCAAATCCGTGAAATTCTGACAGAGGTGGCAATTGAAATTCCTTACGACGTTCCCAGCAGATCTTCACAATACTGCTAGGTCAGACCAGCTCAACTCCTCTCTTCACCTGATAGTCCAAGACATGGACCCACAAGTTTAATGGCACAACCACAAAGTTCATCATATAACTGCGGTCTAGGGTTTCCTGGTGTCGAGTGTGCGGCGTTGACAAGTCCAGGTCCCGAAAGTAAATATACCCTGCCACAGTTTGGCTTTAGCTACAGATGGTTCGCAGGTGATTCTACTCAACCGGCAGTTAGACGATCTGAATATTCATTGAAAGTTGAATAGTTATGGAATATTCATTGAAAGTTGAATATTCACTCCACATCAACAAAACCTGTTTTGTGACGATTGACACAGTAGTTCCAGAGATATATGGAATTGACGACCATGGTCCTTTTTGTCAAACTACCGTATTTTCGCAGTCATAGGACGCGCTGCCTCAAAGGGCGCAACACCTGTTGAGGGTGCTATTTCTGTCTTTGAAGCACACACTGGGCGCGCCGCCTTGTAAGGCACTAGCTCAGCTGCTTTTAGCATAGCAATAGCTCGGCTGCTCGCGCTGACTCAGCCCATGGCAATTCACTTTCCCTCAATACCATAAGCAATCGCCACATTTTAAAGACAGTTGCTATGATACCATTGACAATCGCTATCATTAACAATGACTCTAACCAATAATAGGTATCATGGCAATAGGCTACAAGACTACGTCAGGGGAGGGACTTCACTGGTCACCACACTCCTTAGAGTCACGGTTTCAAAAAAAACAAAACAAAAAAAACTCAGCATACAAGCAAACAATGAAACAAAGAAATAAGATTAACACAAAACATGTATCTCTCATGCCATCAATATACCAAAAAGAAATAAAAATAACACAAAATGATATAGCAATGGCTTCTTGGGAGCCATTAGAGCAATGCCTTCTGGGAGCCACTCAGACTCAGCCAAATCACATGGCTGTTTAGAGAGATTTGCTGTTATGCTTTGGGCTTTTTGCAGTCTGTTGTCTAAACCTGGGACGTTTCTTGCTTGCAATAACATAAATGATAAGACAGACTACAACATTGTGGACAGCTGCCCTTTTGTCCAGCTTTCTCCCACACCATCACCCAAACAACATAGTCACATAATGTATAGTCATGGTCACTTTGAAGCATAAATGACTCACACTTTGTCCAGCAGGGTGTGCTAACATGCACTCCGAACAGCCCAATGAGTAAAAGGGTTGATGGTCGCGAGTGATACTTTGTCCATATAATGAGCGCAGTCGCCTTACAAGGCGCTGTGTTAGTTTAGGGGAAGATTTGGGACTTTTAAGTGCGCCTTATAACTGCGAAAATACGGTAATTAAAAATCAGTGGGCTGGAGATCCCAAAACTCTGCTCCAATTGAGATTGGGATTTAGTTTTGTGCCATCATTATCAAGTACAGAAATTATCATTAAAATCACAATTTGCACTATTAAATCCACAAGGTGATTTGGTGTGCAATGTCCCTAAAACTGTATTGCGGAATGTAGTCTAACTGTGCAAATATTTCTTGGTTGACAATCGTCAATCAAGGCCTTGCAAATTGCAAAAACGGTCATCAAATGCCCGCAGCAAACGCTGTCAATCAGTCACTACTGCTCCACATCAGGATCTGGAGCATTACCCAGTCTGCTGCATCTCCAGTCAACCTCCGGACAGTATTGGATATCGATGCGAAATAACCATCACAGAGGAATTTTGCTATGATCGCAAAATTCCGAACGAACTGGCGAGGCTGCCCGGCTCACCATGGCTGGTCATCGGGGCCGGGAGGCGGCGCAGGCGACGCAGAGAGAGGAAGCAGAAGCGAGGCTGCAGGTCCGGTGTCTTGCAACGGCTGCGACGGCAGCCCCATAGGCAACCACTACCGAGTCTGCACCTCACCAACGCCAGATCCGTGGTCCACAAAATCGACGACCTGGGATTACAAATCCTGGGAAACCGCTATGTGCGCGATAGCAGTGTGATCGTCGTCACGGAAACCTGGCTGCACGCAGACGTCCCCGACGCTAGCATCCAGCTGGCCGGGCGCTCGCTACATCGCGCGGATCGGACTAGGGACACCGGTAAGAGGAGGGGCGGGGGGCTCTGTGTTTACGTGCATGAGAACTGGTGCGGCGATAGCACGATCGTCGAGAAGCACTCTTCCCCCGACATCGAGTTCATGTCCGTTAAATGCCGGCCTTATTTTCTCCCGAGGGAGCTAACGGTAGTGATTGTCACAGCTGTTTACATCCCTCCCGACGCTAGCACTAGCACGGCGCTCTCGCTACTCGCGTGCGTCATCAATAAACATCAGCGGGCCCACCCTGATGGCGTTCACGTAGTAGCGGGAGACTTTAATAAGGCCAATTTAAAGACTGTACTCCCAGAGTTTCACCAGCATGTCAAGTGCCCAACGAGGGGAGACAACACTCTCGACCATGTGTACTCGAACATCAAGCACGCATACAGAGCCCTCCCACTCGCCCCTCTCGGCCAGTCAGACCACCTGTCCTTGCAGCTCGCACCTGCGTACACCCCTCTCAGGCGCAGATTCAGGCCTACCACAAAGACTGTGAAAACCTGGCGTGACGACGCCATGAGTGAATTACAGGACTGCTTTCATGACACAAACTGGGACCTCTTTGATCATCAGGACCTTGATGTCTACACGCATTGTGTACTGGACTACATCAAGTTCTGCATGGAAACTGTGTCCCAACATAAGACTATACGGACCTTCCCAAATGCGAAGCCCTGGATGTCCAGCGGGGTTCGCTCTCTCCTCAAGGCCCGTGACGCTGCCTTCAGGTCAGGCGACAAAGCCCAGTACAGGGTGGCTCGTGCTGACCTGAGCAAAGGCATCAAGCTAGCCAAGGCAACCTACAAGGGGAGGCTGGAGGCCCACCTTGCCAGTAACAGGCCACGGGAGGTGTGGCAGGGTCTACGGAGCATCACCAACTTCCGTGGCAGCAGCACGACCTCTGTAGACCCGAGTGCATCGCTGGCAGAGGAGCTTAACTGCTTCTTCGCTCGCTTTGACTCGCCCCAACCGTCACACCCCCGCACTTCAAGCTCCAACTCCCCCCCACTCATCGTAGAGGAACACGATGTGAGGCGCGCGCTCCTGGCGGTCAACCCCAGGAAAGCTACTGGACCCGACGGAATACCAGGCAAGGTCCTCAGAGCATGTGCCCACCAACTGTCACATGTTTTCTGCAGGATCTTCAACCGCTCCCTGGCTCAGGCAGTCATCCCCTCCTGCTTGAAAACTTCCACCATTATTCCTGTCCCCAAAAAGTCACCAGCCGTCCACCTGAATGACTACCGTCCTGTTGCTCTCACACCAGTCATTATGAAGTGCTTCGAGAGGCTGGTTCTCCAGCACATCAGGGACTGCCTTCCTCCCACTCTGGACCCCTACCAGTTTGCATACCGGGCTAACAGATCCACTGAGGACGCCATCGACACTGCTCTGCATGTTGTGCTGGGCCACCTGGAACGACAGCAGAGCTATGCAAGGATGCTCTTTGTGGACTACAGCTCGGCATTCAACACGATCATCCCAGACATCCTCGTCGCCAAACTGGACACTCTCGGCCTCCCTGCCCTCACACGCATCTGGATTAAGGACTTTCTGACCAACAGACCCCAGACTGTGTTGCTCGGCCCCTACACGTCCTCCACCCGCACGCTGAGCACCGGTTCCCCCCAAGGATGCGTGCTGAGCCCTCTCCTGTACGCCCTCTACACCTACGACTGCAGCCCGGCCCACGGCAACAACACCATCGTCAAGTTTGCTGACGACACGACAGTGGTCGGTCTGATCTCGGAAGGTGACGAGACAGCCTACAGAGAGGAGGTAAAGAGACTGACAACTTGGTGCAAGGACAACAGACTGCACCTTAACTCTGCTAAAACAAAGGAGATTGTCGTCGACTTCAGGAGGAACAAGACGCTGCCGCCCCCCCTCTGCATCGAAGGCGTGTGTGTGGAGAGGGTCCACACGTTCAAGTTCCTGGGAGTACAGATCTCCGATGACCTTTCTTGGAGTCACAACACCACAGCAGTGGTAAAGAAGGTCCGCCAACGTCTGCACTTCCTGAGAGTCCTCAGGAAATTCAACCTGGACAGGAAGCTGCTGCTGGCCTTCTACCACTCGTCCATCGAGAGCCTGCTGACGTACTGTGTCTCCACCTGGTACAGCGGCTGCACTGAGGCGGACAGAGTGAGGCTCCAGAGGACAGTCAAAACAGCGCAAAGGATTATTGGCTGCCCTCTCCCCCCACTGTCGGACATCTACACCGCCCGGTGCCTCAGAAGGGCTCTCAACATCGTCAATGACAATACCCACCCAAACTCACACCTGTTCGACCTGTTGCCCTCTGGCAGGCGCTACAGATGCATCAAATCAAGGACCAATAGACTGAGAAACAGTTTCTTTCCGAGAGCCATCTCCTTACTGAACTCTCACACACACACGAGACCACCCTAACCTCGCAAAACAGCCTTGTGATGTGTTTCTATATGCCCTATTCAGTACTGAATTCCATTGCACTGTCTTCTTTATTTATCTAATTTATATATTTGTCTGTATTATTGTTGTATTGCACTGGAGAGGGGAGCCCTCTAATCTCGTTGCACACTTGAGTACAATGACAATAAAGGGATTTCTATTTCTATTCTATTCTATTCTATTTGGGTCCACACGACACGAAAAGAAGAGTGGTGATGTAGGATAGCAAAAACATTTAAGTGTGGAAAATACAAGATGGCGTACACAGGGTGATTTGGATTTGCCGATTACATCAAGAGAATACTCTTCTCCTTTTGAACTTTTTTTGCCAGTCTCAATGTGAAATTGGTCTTATATTTACTTCATTTGGGTCTTCAAAAAGTCTTAAAGTTGGCTTGTTGAAACATGCAGACATAATTGGATAACTGAAAAAAAAATGCTTTTTTTTATTTCAGTTGTCCTGCGTCTTCTTGAATAGTTTTCTGAAATGGGAATTTCTTTAGATCTGCCAGCATTTTAACTGGTTTCAGTTGATAAGCCTTTTGGCCCTCAAATATTCAGTGCAACGTTTTTGTTCTGAGCCCTATGTCAACACAGAATCGTAAATGTGCCCACTGAGCTATTGAAATACTCCAGAGCTCTGAAATGTGTGACTGTATAATAAAGCACCCGCACTTGTTCTACACTAAAGTCAATTATTCATGCGCTTATGCTACTAAATATTTTAAGCATTTTAAGGCTCTGACAGAACTGCTTTTCGGAAAGCTTGTCAAGTGAAAACATCATACGCCATTATTTTATTTTTTCTGTGGACTAGTGAGGTAGGTTGTTCAATTAACCAAATTGTCACCTGACCATCAGACCACAATGTGACATAATTCACACTGTTGTAATTTTAACCTTATAAACATTGTTTTTTCAGATGGTGGTGACCAAGATTGATAAATGTGGTCGTGGTTCACTGCTGTCAAACTTACTAAATTTTCACGATGTGATTAAAACACAAACCTCAAGCTGCTTCCCCCAGCCATTTTTGGTCAGGTGAGTGCTTTTTCATTAAGGTCAACAAATCCTATTGAAGGATTTGCAGCTAGATTACAATGTTTGATGCATGCATACAATAGGTTAAATGAAAAACGAAAGTGAACAATCACTACTGTGTACTGCTTTTTAACCATAGACGGTTTTAAAGTTATTTAAGGCAACGCAAGGCAGATTAATTTCTGTAGCGCATTTCATACACAATGTGTAAACTCAATGTGCTTTACATATTTCAAAGTGCATATAAAACAGTGCTTCTCAAATAGTGGGGCGGGCCCTCCTGGGGGGGTTGCGATGATGCGGGTGGCGCGTGCGACCCTGGGGAACATGATTTTTTCCCGCCGTACTACAATAAAGTGTAATTGCATATCCACTCCAGTAGTTGGCAGTGGCGCTGTCCTTGCCCATTGTGCACAGCGAGTGTTAACTCTACAGTGTAGGTTTGTTTTGCTACAAAAATGCTGTTATTTATAGTTGCGACAATTTGGAGGTGGTGGGGGGGGTGGGCGCAAATTGTTTTCTTCTTGCAAGGGGGGGCATAACAATGAAGTGAGAAGCACTGATTTAAAATAATTGACAAACCAAAGAATTAGGGATTTTAAGCAAAGCAAAGAAATAAAAAGGAGCATACTAGTATTAGTTAAAGAATGTACTGTGCAAGAAAAAACTTTGAAAAACTTTTTTTTAAGTATGGGGGAGTGGGCTAGCATCGTGTTTAACCTGGATTTAAATACATTTCCATTTCCTACATTAGTAGTAGTACCAGTGATAAAGTTAATGTAGAGCCCTGAAGTGAAAATATTTGCGTGTGGAATGGTCTTCCCTGACCCATCTGCTAAAGGAACGAGCCATCTCCCGTTTCCTCGTTGGAATCACAAATTGAATAAACGAAAAATTTGCCTTTATCTGAACTTGTATCATGTTTATTAAACACAAGCCGGTAAAGAAAATACAACTGTAATTTGTTTGCCTCAAGCATGGTTTTCCATCACACGGAAGTCGTTCTTCTTCTCTTTGTCTGTTGCTACACCAACGTAGAAGAAGAAGAGGCAGTCCCATTGGCCCTCGTTTAGTAATAAATACGGAGGAATACTCAGGACACATACCCTGTGCACAAGTTGAGCATATACGCGATATTTCAGTCAGTTTCACGACACAAGTGTAGCGACCCAATTTTCCTCATACATTTATCCAAAATGACAGCGCGTGCCTGCAGCTGACTAATTTGCATAAGCCGCACCCATATTTACTTCGTTTAATGTTGCAAGAGATTTAAAAAAAAAAGAAACCAAAAAAACATTGCAATATGGCTCTAAAATGTTCATAGCTATCCTCTGTTTTAATCCTATTTTCAAAAGGTTTTATCATTGCAAGGCTTGCTGAAACACAGAATCTTACAACGTATAAAAATGATGTCAATATTGTACACAAAATACAAATACATAAAAATAAATTATGATCCGCTCAATACAAAATCATATGATGAAATGCGTGCTGATTGGAATTGATTCACATGCAAGTGTCATGCGTCAGAGCTTTTGGATGGCCGTTTGTCGACTGTCAAGTCAGGAAATTCAGTTTTGTAGCGTGCGTATATGAAAATTTCAAAGCTTTGCATCGACCAGGAAATGTGAGCGGTTTGCTGTCTTTTTTCGGTGCATGGTCAATGTACTTCTGTCACTCATTGAGTGACACCTGCAGACACACAGACGGATGATACCTTAAAGTAAGCACATACACTCACTTGAACGGCAAGACGCTGAATGTGATGGGAAGTGTCCTATACAGTTATTCAGGACATTCGTCCCCTCATTAGCAAATTCTCAATTAAAGCCATTTCCTGTTAATTGTGTGATTAGTGTTTATATAAATGACCGTAGTTTGAATACATTATGCCTCTTTGGTTAAAATAAGTGGTTTTTAATGATTTTTCCTAAGATAATCCTTCTTTATTTGTGTGTATGCAAGTCTGAGGCTGATTTACATTTGTAATAGAAAAAAAATATACACATATTCAAGCATAAAGCTATTGATGACTCACACATTCTGGTGCGTATGCACAGTTCGTAAATGAGGGCCATTGTCTGTTCTGGTCAAAGTGAATTTGGAGTTCTTTTCCACTTTAGCTCTGCTTTGCTGCATTTTGATTTCAAAGTCATTATCCTCGTAGTGCAAGTTCATGGTGCTTTAGATCAGGTTAAGGTTGTCTTACTTTTAATTGGAGCAACAGTATGCAGGACACTTGAGATTTTACATGTGACGTTCATCAACTGCCTCTGCATTCACAATTGGTTACACGGCCATGAGGTACATGAACTTGGTGCTGGTGTTCTCATTTATGTAGGTTTTTTTGTGTACAATAGGATAAAGCTCAGATAATGGATGGATGGATTATTTGTTTATTCAAATAACACACAGAAATGGGAACCTGTTGTGTTAAAAAAAGTACAAACAAACTCAGTTTTCTAAAAAAATGCATTTGCGATTCTCTCTTGTATTATTGTTGCATTGTTTCTAACCATATAGCCCACTTAATTCATTTTAGTTTTTACCCGAGCTCCTGCTTATTTGCATTTTTATACATTTTATGTTTCATGATAGAACATTCAACTTTGATTAAACGTTGCAACTTGTACTAGTATTATATATGTATATATATATATCACTAATATATATATATATATAAAATACAAAAAGAAATGATTGTAAACAAATTTCACTCGTCTTGGGCACCAAGCATTTTTTAAATCTAGAAGGTAGTGAGTAAATTAAGAAAATGCACTGTGCTAAAGAACACTAAAATAAACAGATTTTATTTTAATTTAACCTTTATCCAAAACAGTTTGTTTTTCCTCACTAATATGGGTAATTTAATCGTAGTAAATTGGTCTACACAATCAATGCTACAAAAAATTTTTAAATAATAGAAGGAACCTATTTTTATTTATTTTGTTAGGACTATAACGTAGTATATTGCAACAAACTTTATTATGTGTTTTAGTGTTACGTCAAGCCAATTAGGACAAATATGTTATGTTTTGTTACTTTTTGAGACCTGGTATTTCCCCGTTCCATAGAGACAGCGTTTTTCTATGTCAAACACGGCATACACACACTGTTTTGGTTGTTGAGAAACATGAGTTCGCTGACCAATGACCTTAATCCATGGTAGATGCTATAAAATGTTGGCGTACCAAAAACGCCATTCTGTTATTGTTAGAAAGTTATAACAGGCATCAGCCTCACCGTGCTTCCTTTCTTGATTTAGCATTCCTGTCGTGCTGCCATGAAAGTGAGGTTTGCATTCTAAGTATGTGTGGTTGAAATGATTGTCAACATCGTTGTGATTAGTCTACTAATATTGACTAATCTTGGCAGCCATAAAATGTACAGCTGCGTGTCAAACTGATTGAAAAGGGAAAAAGAAATCCTCATTTCATTGTCACTGTGAAATCTAAGATGCATATTGCAGAATTAATCTTTATAAAACTCATTGTTTAGTTAGTGATTAACCGATAACTTCATTTATTCAAATATTGATGTAGCCAATTGTGATATTTATGACGTTTGATTGGCTGACCTCTTTCATCTTTTCTCTCCCCCGCAGTTCCCTCCAGTTTTCAGGGATCTACCTCCTGAGATGCTTCATTGCTCACGTAACAGGAAATATCCAGTTAAAAGACACCTCTCAAAACGCTTTATAGATAAGGTCCCACTTTCTTGTGCTTTTTCCTTTTTTAGTGTCTTGTAATAAATACACAGGGTTTAAGACATATTCAGTGTTGTGTGTTAAATAATGAAAATCTTGGAATAAAACTTTTTTTTAAACACTCACAGTCCAAAAGCATCCTTATGGACTGTGCTACTGCCACCTATTGTCCAAAATAAATAATGCATATCATCATTATTTTCTGTATCATATATGATGATTGTATCAAAAATCACACTTGTATCGCAAAGTAGGCTTGAGACAATTATAAGTATACACCGTATTTTCCAGACTTAAACCGCACCTGTATATAAATTGCAGCAACTCTAACTCTTTGAGGGGAAAAAAAACCATACAAGCCCCACCATACTATAAGCTGCAGTTTTAAAAAAATTGTTGCTTGTACAGAACGATTTTCTACTGTGAATGCACATAAAGGTACATAAACAGATTGTTAAAACAGTGCCTTTTAACACAGCAACAAGTTTGCTAATTAAAACAGAACAGATCCAAGAGAAAAAAAAATCTAGATTTATTTAGCATATTTTCTGAACTATAGAGCACCCCTACCGGTAAAAGAAAAATCCACAGAAAAGCCGCAGTGTTGTATTAGCCGCATGATTCAAAATCTAGGGAAAAGTAGCGGTACTATTAGATGCAGCTATGTCCAATATGTTTAATGCTTTATTTGTTCATGTTTATTTTGTAAGCAAGTAAATGAAGAAACTGATCCAACCTGCATGGTGTTACAAGTTAAGGAAATAAAAATGAAGAGCAGCAGTTAACTCAGGTCATAACATTTTATAGAAAGTAGTGTTAAAGGGCTCAAGGTCAAACCCTTTGCAGTGCTATTGCTATCACTTCATAAAAGGCAATCAGACAGTAGGCTTGTTTCCTCAAAGTTTATCTTCACCAGAGGAAGAACACAATTAAAGTGTTATCTAGAATCAGATCATCTAAGAAAATGGCCATGACATGACACAAATCTTCACAAGCAATATAAGAGCTGCAAAGCACAGATACTTAAAATTGAAAGCATCCTTAATGAGGCCCGTTTAGAGAAAGATAACAGATGGGGTAGATTAGATAAGGCATGCTAAGCTACCCACATCTAGTATTTCATTACCCACTTTGTCATACTACACAAAGGAATCCATAAATGCACATATTGTATGAGTTACTCAATGAGTGAATCAGGGCTAAAGTATTTAAAGGTGTTACGTTCAATAGGTAGGATTAAGCCCAAAGTAAATGATACTGTAGCTCGAAACAGCTGTTCCGAATTAAAAAATGACAGCAGAATAGGGTACTCAAAAAAATGACCTACAGTCCTGACTTGTCAGAACATCAGTTGTTCTTTTCATTTAATGGCAACTGACCATTGGTCAAGGCCTTCAAAATTGGTCAAGGCCTTCAAGGCCTTCTCTGCGAGCCTAACATTATAAAAAAAAAATCATGATCATATTTTTCACATTGTCATATTATATCCTACTGTTGTATTTGTAGGTGATAGTTTTTATCCGATCAGAATTCAGTTAGCTCATGTTGCCAGGCAGATTTCACAATACCAGTTGCACGCACTATTCGTCCAAGGCCTTCCGATACAATTGTGTGGGTAACTGTTCGGTCAAAGTCAATGAGCTTTCAGGTGATGAGCGTGTCTTGTGATTGGATATTCACTCATGAGGGGGCAGTGCTAATGCAGAATCAACACACCCAGAAGTCGTAATTGGTGACCGTTCGAAAATGTAAAATATATTTTTGCTTTTTTTTTAAACGACAATGGCTGAAGGAAGGAAAAGTGTGGATTTAGTTGCAGATACACTTGCGAGGCCATTTTCAAGATGGACCTTTCAGGAAAAGTTAGGTCATCCAACACTCACTCAGTACTGTGTAATTGTGTTCTATATAATATTTGGCCTGCTGTGTTGTCGTAAATGATAGTATTATATGAGGGATTCGTTCAAGTAGGACTTCACTGAAGACCTACGTGTGAAATGCACGACCCACCACTGGAATTGACACCTTGATTAGGTGACGGAGGTACTTGATCACCCATCAGACATGGATTTATTGACATCAAATGTGAGCTCATGTGATCACTTCCACATGATCCAAAATACTGTGCCAATCGATTCTCCACTTACACAGGCTGAAGCGGACAATAACAAAAATGTGCAGACGAACGCCGACTGGTTATATTTCGGACATTTAGCTACGCTAAAGTTGTTTCAACTCTCAGGAGGCATACGGCGGCTGATAGCAGGCAGCAGGTGGACATGGATCTTTACAGTTCCTCATTATCATGAATCATCAGCCACTGAGAGGTTAATTCCTTTGATATGTTGAAGTGGTCATAGGTAGGAATGTCCACATGAATTTTGGTGCCAATTGATCATTCCGTGCCTGAGTGACTCTCATGGTAGCAAGGAGAGAGCGGTTGGGGTGGCGCCTATTTGTCATTAAAAGTAGGCTGTTTTCAAGTAGTCTTATTTAAAAATTTCTCAAAAATGAATGGATAAAAAAAGAAAATAACACATTGTAGTTTCCTGATCAAAAAATATATCAACTGAGCTCATTAGTGAAAAATGGGCCATCTTGGCTGGACCGATACTTTATGAAGGCTGGCAGCCTATCTGGGTTGACATTCGGCCCGTCCACAGTCTTTGTATCCTTTCTGAAGTCAGGTCTTCAGTGTTGCCAAATTAAAGATATAGTTGCTGTATTTACTTACTTCTCCAATCATTCTTGTAATTGTTCAAAAAAAAAAATAGCACCAACACCAACTGTGGTCCTCATGTTAGACACTAATATTTCCTGCGTGGCAGAAAGCACAGCAGAATTTGCCCTGGTCATGATTTGGGAGTCTTTAGAATGGCTGATTGTGGTTTGGCTCATAATGTTAGCTTAGTAAATTATAGTGGTGAAAATATGGACAACACTGTAGACATGTTTTGTTGTGATGCTGATTAAATAGACATCTAATGTTCATACGATAAATCATTTTGTGACTGATTATTTTAACACTAGTTTTTATTTGCATTATTTCTGAATACCGTGGCTGCACATATGGCAACTTATTTAAAACACACAATTTACTGCAATCTAAAAACATAAAATTCATATTTAGCACAATTGAGATAGAATGTTGGTGTGGGCTTCGCCAACGGTTTCAGCTCCTCAAAAATCCTCCTTAAAAATTGAATTGCTCACCAATGACTTGTCGTATGGGCTCACACGATCAGTTAACTCATATATTGCAGCTCTCTTGGGCAATAGTCAGGTCCCAAATATTTTTTTTGCTCCACTGATTAGATGATCTGTCTGAGCTGAGCTTCACCTCATTTGAATGACCAGCAGCCGCCACTGATGACTCAAGGAGTGGCCGAAAGGCAGGAGTAAAAAAGAATTGGGAACATGTAAATATGTTCACAAACATGGCACTGTAGGAAGATTACACCATGGTAGAGAGCCGAGACAACCAAGTACTCTTGGATGGCCTAAATTGAGCATCCTGCAAACATGTATTGGTATGTAATATCCATCCATCCATTATCTGGATATCGCTTCTCCTCACAGTGGTCGCGGGGGGCTTCTGGAGCCTATCCCAGATATCTTAGGGCAGTAGGCGGGGGAAACCCCAAACTGGTCGCCAGCCAATCGCAGGGCACAAAAAGACAAACAACCATCCGCACTCACACTCACACACAGGGGCAATTTAGATTGCCCAATCAACCCGTGATGCATGGTTTTGGAATGTGAGCGGAAACGGGCGTACCCGGAGGAAACCCACACAGACACGGGGAGAACATGCAAAGTCCACACAGGAAGGCCTGAGCTAGAATGGAACCCACGACCTCTGAACTGTGAGGCCATCGTGCTAACCAGTCGTCCACCCTGTTATGTAATATGTTCCCCGATAACACAGCAGCTTTAAAGTTCTTGCTGTTCAGTCTAATAGGTTCCACAATAGTGCTGTCCCTCGAATGAATTAATTATGAATGGTTGTCGGTGTGTTAGTGTTTAGTAAAAACATTGTTTATAATTCGAATTCTCTGTTATAAAAATAACGAAAATAATAATAATAATAATAACTTACCTTTCTGAAAAAATGTTCATGGTTTTGTTAATATTCAGACCTGAAAGGAATTAACAGCATTCATATGTTTTTGAACATATTGGCTATTATCTACCATTTTGGATGCATTTGGTACAAAATAATGATGGTCCTAAACACTGAACACGTTCTTAACAATTCTCTTTTCATTATTATTCAAAACAGAAAAAAAATGTATCATGGATAAGGGATACATAAGATAAAAGATAAAATTTAAGTATTGTTAAATACTTACATAGGGTAATTACCACTTTACAGCACATATGAAAGTATAACAGAGTGGAACTCACTCACCATCCATGTCCGAACAATCCATCCATAATTTTAATTATTTCAATGCTTAAAGAGGGCCTGACATGATATTGTCTTTTGTTGAGGTTTTCATCATAAATATGCATTCCCTCAGCCTAAGTCCCCAAAAGTTGTTAGAACAACCCATGTTTCCCTTGCCTATATGGCTGTTTGTATCAATACAATATAGCTCAAACGGTTGTTTTTTTTCCTCATAATGCCACGGGGTGTGCGGAAGTAAGTAGCCCGTAGCATTATGGGAAACAATGCTGAGTCGAAAAAATACATTGCAGACAATGATAGATTAAAAAAAAAATGAGTATACAATGTTTGCCTAATTAATTTTCTGATGTATTGGGGCAAGTAGACTCGGAAGAGTTCCGCCTGATTGTCAGCAGGCAACGTCTTCTCCCAACCATGCTCAAACGGACCAGAACCTCCAACAACATACTGTAAATCCATCAGATTGGCGATCATACACCACTAATCAGTGAATAAACCACCAATCACAGAAAACGGGAAAATAAGCTGTCCAGGCAGAAGAGGATGTTTGGTCACCCTATCTTATACATCACAAGCTCCTTGCTTCTCTTTGTGGAAGCAGAGCCCAGAGTATGGAAAACAAGCAAGTTTTAAAATATGAAAGCATTTCGACAGTCAAAGCCCTCAGTTCCCTCTGCATATGTGGCATGTAATGTTGATGATATGCTTATGCTATTATAACGCTGATCTGTGCTTCCAACAAAATTCAAAACTCCTGTGCACAGGAATTTTTTCTCAAAACTTACAAAGTACATATAGTTGTAAGCAACACACTCCAGCAGTGTTGGTTTGCAAGGCCCAGTGGTAACTTAAGCAGGGTGTTTTGTTCTGAGATCATGTGCTAAAGATGTACAGCTAATATGGTACTGTGTTTGAATTTGGCTTTGCTTTTGAAGTAAATAAAACCGATTTAAAATATTTAATAGTGTGAATTTTTTTTTAAATAATAATAATAATAATAATATTCCCTTTATTAGTCCCACAATGGAGAAATTCGAGATTCGAACCCAGGCCTCCTGGGGAGACTGGGTCCTGAACGCGGCGCCTTAGACCACTCGGCCATCCTGGCAGCCAAATTAATCTTGAGTTAACGCTTAATTTTGACAGCCATATATATATATGTGTGTGTGTGTATATATATATATATATATATATATATATATATATATATTATATATATATATATATATTATATATATATATATATATTATATATATAAATAATAACCAATTGCAGCAATCAATTATGTTGCATACTAGGAATACTATAATACTCTCTAAAAATAAATGAACAAAAAGCAACAGCAATCTTTGTGTGTCATTGTTGTGTGCTCCTGTGTTTGTTTAGGTTTTATTGCTCCTGGGCTCCCCCAGTGGTTATTATTTACCTGTAATACTAAATAAGCAATTAACTTACTTTTTCATTCAGTGTTGCAAACAAAATTTCAAATACCATTGGAACTGACTTACAGTTTGATAAATTAATCTTTATTCACGCGTCCTCAGTAGTCAATGACATGCCTGACAGGAATGTGTTCACATTTACAACCATGCACTGTGTGAACGAACCCTCTTTACTGAAAGGCGTATACCATATGATTTTCACTTTGTAATACTTTGTAAGTATTGTATATGTCAGAGCATTTTGTATTTTACTTTAAATTTACATCAGTTAACAACACCATAAAATATTTTATGTGTGGTCCTTGTGTGTGTGTGTGTGTATATAAGGTGTGCTCTATTGAGGACAAGCACAGCATCGTCTCTTTTAAATTCAGAAGACAGAGTAATTCATAGTTTAAGGTCTATAAAGTTTTAAGAGGCCAAAGAGCATATTTAAAGGAATGATGGTGCAATCACATTTCAAAAATGATTCTTTTATATGCACATGCTTTGAACACTGACCCCATAAAACGTAACAATGGTTAATTTTTTCCACGCAATTTTCCTTCCCACTATTATTTCCCAGATCCCAGCAGGGCATTGAGAGAAGTGGGCCGGACAGTTGGGTTACCATCATCTTATTGGATCACCAACAGAACAGGAAAGGATTTAGCCTAGTAAAATCTACACATTATAGGCTGTTGGAGACACGCATTCAGTTGTCTTTCAAAGTTGGCCGGCCACGGATAACTTTCCTCTGCCATCACATTTCCAATATGTCTTTATTCATGGAAACAACTGCTGAACTTGCTGCATGCCACTCTGAGGCCACCATCTGCTCCGGTGCTAACTGCCTTGTCCCACCCAGTGACTTTAATGCAACACTGGGCCTAGTGTTGAGCACTGTGCTCACCATCATGCTGGCCATGGTTATGTTTTCCATGGGCTGCACTGTGGACGCCCAAAAACTTTGGGGGCACCTGAAGAGACCCTGGGGCATCGTTATTGGTTTTCTCTGTCAATTTGGCATCATGCCTTTTACTGCCTTTGCTTTGTCATTTGCCTTCAATGTGTTGCCTGTTCAGGCCATTGTTATCATTATCATGGGTTGCTGTCCTGGAGGCTCTGGTTCCAATATTATCTGCTACTGGCTGGATGGAGACATGGACCTAAGGTAAGAAGCTGTCTGGTTCCTTTGATAATATCAAGTGGGCTAACAGTACAGTATGTTGGATGAATGAATATAATTGATCATATCCCCTTTAAGTACATTATTGCGTGATAAATGTGACACCATACTCATTGCATTGATTATTGGGCCAAAAAGTAATCACAATCACTCTTTTGAGATTCTACAATATTGAGTCATGAGAGAAGCTTGTAGCTGTTAATTTCCTTCTCTTCAGCATCAGTATGACAGCCTGTTCCTCCATACTGGCCTTGGGAATGATGCCACTCTGTCTGCTTATCTACACTTCCGTCTGGACTTCTTCAGATACCATCCAAATCCCTTATGACAGTATTGGTAAATATACAACTCATGTGGTACTGATAGACATATCAAAATTCTTCTTTCTTTTTTTTTTAATGTGCTTGAGAGAAGACCAAGGTTATTATCGTTAACAAAATAACTCAAATTGAGTTGAAAATGAATTTATTGTTAACAAAATAAAATATTAAAATGCTTAAAAAATAAAAATAAATGGAACTACATTGTGTGTTTTTAAAACTAGAAAAACCTCATTTTGTAATTTTTGACGTATTGACAAAGGAAGGTCAAATGGTTATTTGACATAAGTCCAAGGTTATTATAGTTAAAAAAAATAACTGAAACTAAAATTGAAGAAAACATCTTTAACAAAAAAATGTGAAGAAAAAATAATAACTTGAATTACATCTTGTGTTTATAAAAGTATAATTATAGGGGAAAAAATCATGTTGGTCAATATGATTTAAGGGCTTTTAGGATTTATTTTAAATGTATTTATTTCAGTATTGCTGAAGGTCCGTATAGATGGTCAAATGGTCATTTGACAATTGTACTTTACTTCTATTATGCCACACCTAGTGAACTTTTTATTTATCTAGCATTTGAAAAAAAAAACTCAATCTATTTAAAAAGAAAATTAATACTAAAACTAATCTAAAATGAAGCATTTTCCAAAAAATACAAATAGCTATAAACTAAAAAAAAATTCTAAAAACTAATTCAATCCAACAGAATTTTCATATACTGAATTCAAAATGAAACAAAAACTTACTGTAAACTGGGATAAAACAATGGATGTATCTTAATTTCCACTCATTTCTTTTTGCTGTGTTAGCTTTGTTATCTATTTTGGTCCTACTTAAACTGAGAGAATTAAAAAGACACCATCTGGGTTTCCTCAGGTATAACACTTGTGGCCCTCCTTGTCCCAATCACTGTGGGAATGTATTTTAAACGCAAATGGCCCGAATTGGCTAAAAAGATTCTCAAGGTAGGAATTTGCAATCATCTACTGTCTTCTTGCCCAAATAAATCTACATGTTACTTCCTATTTATTCTGTGTATTACGTCCAGGTTGGGTCCATTACAGGCTTTGGTCTCATTCTCATCATTGCTGTAGTTGGTGGAATACTTTACCAGTCTTCCTGGACCATTGCTCCCTCCCTTTGGATAATCGGAACTATCTACCCCTTTATTGGTTTTGGACTGGGTTTCCTTCTGGCCCGCTTTGTGGGTCAACCATGGTACAGGTAAGATGACAGTCCCCCGAATATGAACAGTTTCACAATATTGCCAAAGTAGTGTTAACCTGGATTTGTTTAATAGAATTAATTATTGGTTGTCATCACACAAGCTTTACTTAAATTTCTTCAGCATATATTGTAGTTTCACAGCACACTTTCAAGTCCCAAATATTCCCCAAAAGAGATGGGGTACCTTGTATGCAACGCGCCTTGTACTCTCAACCACTCAACCAAAGTGCATATCAGAGTGCATATTAGTACACCCTGCTGGTTAAAGTCCAAGAGAAATTTGCGGAGAATTGACTGACAAATAAATTCTGTGAATATGCTTTTTGGTGATGGTGTGGGCGAGAGCTGGACTAAAGGGCAGCTGCTCATGATGTCGTAGTTTGTCTTATCATTCATGTTATTGCAAGCAAGAAACTGCGCAGGTTTAGACAACAGACTGCAAAAAAAAGATAAACACTGCCCAAAGCACACCACTCACATCTCTTTAAACAGCCATCTGATTGGCTGAGGATGTTTGGCTCCCAGAATCCGTTGCAGTAATATTTTTGTTTTATTTTTATTTCTTTTTGGGATATGAAAGCGTTGAGAGATGCATGTTTGTGTTAGTCTAATTCCATTGTTTCATTGTTTTATTGTATGCGGTTCAGTGATACTTTTGGTTTTGTGACAGTGACATCCAGTGACATCCCTCCCTTGACACAAATCTTATAAATCGTTGTTGAGCTAGCGTGCGCGAGCTAGCGTGCGCGAGCTAGCGTGCGCGAGCTAGCGTGCGCGAGCTAGCGTGCGCGAGCTAGCGTGCGCGAGCTAGCGTGCGCGAGCTAGCGTGCGCGAGCTAGCGTGCGCGAGCTAGCTAAATTCGGAAAGAGCACCCTCAATTGCCCTTTGATATGGTACCTCTTTTGGCTGTTAAATTAAGGTACTTTAGTTCCGTTATACAGATTTGTTATATTTCGTTTTTTCCCCCAGGTGTCGAACAATTGCTTTGGAAACTGGTTTTCAGAACTCCCAGTTGTGTAGCACCATTGTCCAGCTGTCCTTCAGCCCAGCTGAACTGGAGGTCATGTTTGCGTTCCCGCTTATCTACAGCATCTTTCAGCTAGTGGTGGCCGTCATGTTTGTGGGAGGTGAGCTACAAGCTGGTTGATTAGACATTTGCCCGACTTTTTTTTTCTTTAGGCAGAGGTAATTGGGTCAGTAATTACTTCCCCTGAAAGGCCAATGAAAGAAATTGACATATGCCAGTTTAAATAGGTAATTAGAAACTGACAGAGCCATGATTTGGACTAAGAGTTAGCAGAAAAGAGAAACCCAGAACTGGAAGGATTAGGCGAGCAGTTTATTTATGCACACATGTGGATGAAATATAAAGATAAAGATAAAGATGTCCTTTATTAGTCACACAATGGGGAAATTTGAGGTGTTACAGCAGCAAAGATATAGATCACACAGAGTCGGCGGCGTAATGTAGCCGTTAATGTGTAACATTAGCAGCAGACATTCATAAAAAGCATGCAAATATACACAGTATAAACGTATCTAAGTGTAAGGAAACACTCCTAATGCCTGTCCATTATACAGAGGGGGAAACACTGTAATGATAAAAACTACTGAATGATTGAAAATACTGCAATGATAAAGATATTACACTGATAAAAGTACTGTAATGGTGAGAGTACTGAAATGACAGGAAAGTACTGCAATGATAGAAAATACTGCAATGATAAAATATATAACTGAAAAATGGAAAACCAGAATGCCCCTATATGTAGAGAGAGAGAGGGAGAGAGATATATATTTTTTTTTTGCTTTGTCCAAGTGTCCAAATAAGTTCAAGGACAATGATCAAGGTTCATACAATAAAATGTGCAATCAAAAGCTGTGTTAAACATACCTGGTATTTTTCATATGCCAAAGCAGTTTCAATTAATGACTGGAGGGGAGTGAAGGATTAAAAACAACAGTTTTACTGAGAAACAGTGTTCAATGACAGTGGTCTTTAATCGGAGTTTCACAAGATAAACTAGTTTCAATTGACCTGGTTTATAAGTGTCTGGCAATTGAGATGAATATGTTGAAATGATGATTCATTATTCTTGCAATATCGCTCCACAGGATACCAAGCCTATAAAAAGTCATGTGGTCGAGGATCATCTGAAACAGACAGTGAATCTCCATCTTTGGAAGACAGCTATGCAGAACGAGCAAAAGAGAAGCGCTATCGTGTGGAAAACGGCTCCTTTGAGTTGAATGAGGATCGTATGACTAAAGGCAAGGCTGAGCATGTTGACAAGCACACCCAGCTCTGAGATTATGACTGCTGACTTTGAACAAATTGACCTCCACAAGCATGGCAATACTGCTGAAAGCCCCAAACTTTGAACACAGATCACACTCTGCAGGCTAGGGTTGTGTGCAATGGTTTTACTCTACTAGACATTTTTAAAAGAACACCTGAAAAGGGTTATCCTAATGAAAGGCAAATCTTAGTAAGTTTTGTAGAGGGACATTTTTCTGGCTCCGAAGAAGTGAGGTAGTTGTATGGTCATTGTGTGCTTGTTATAAAGTCTTACTGGATCTCTTCAGTCAAAAAGCTCACGGGCGGGGTTGTGTGTGTGGATGTGTGTGTGGGGGGGTGTGCGCGCGCGTGTTGTGTACAAACTATTACACTCCTGAAGTTGTCCAGACTGAGCCAATTGAGTGACAGGATGAAATCAATTTGCACATCTAGGTAAATAAGCATATTCTGCAACCTTTTTTAAACTGAATAATCACCATTTATTTATAGTATTTTAGAAAGACTCCTTCAAACATATTTTGGTTTTTCATGTTTGATGGTTTGTTAATAAACTGATGGCTAACCTCAGGCTTCCTTGCATTTATTTGACTGAAAATGCTGAAAACGTTTTTCTGAGCATTATATGCACATAATGTATTTAATCTTAATTTACAGAGCGGGAGGTACGATGTAAAAAAATTAAATAAATAAATACACCATGAAATTTTTAATTAAAATAATAATTAATTAATTAAATGTTTCATTTATTAATTAAATGTGGAATTAAATAAATAAACGTGTCATTAAATTATCAATGATTATATGTAAAAAAAATCTATATAATTATTTCTGTATTTAATTCATTACTTATGTATTTAATCCATTATTTTTCATCTATTTAATTAATTATTTAATGGTACCGCGTTGCAGCGTTTCAATGAATTCATTTTATCTGTCAAACTCGCCCATCTAAGTGGGCGGAGCTAAACAGAGACGAACTCAAATCTTGTCTAAGCGATTGCTTTGGCCTGAAGTGGTTGCAAACATGTCGGCTACGACGTTGGAGGACTTTCATAAACTCCCTTGATTGAGCAGTCGAGGCTTGTATTTAGTTGTTTTGCTTGAATTCAAACCAATGCAGAGGTGAATAGCATCACTCAGTGTATCGCAGTATTTTCACCAGACACTCGGTTGGCATCAATCCATTATTCTGGAATTGATTTTCCTTGACTTGATGAGCAGCCCAACCAATCAGGTGTTGGGACCTGCCCACCAAACTTTGATGGGCGAGTTTGACGGAGAAAATAAATTCATAAAACACTACAATGGGGGACCATGAAATAATTAATTGAATACATAAATAATTAATCAAATACGTAACTCATTAATTAAATGAATAATTAAATACAGAAATAATTATATATTTTTTTACATATAATCATTGGTAATTTCATTAATGACGCATTTATGTATTTATTTAATTCCATATTTAATTAATAAATGAAACATTTAAAAAATTAATGAACGTTTTAATTAACATTTCATGGTGTATTTATTCAGTTAATTTTGGCACTTTCAGTCCTCCATATGTGGGTCGTGACAACAATGATGGCGAAAAACAGCCCAACGGTGCAATGTATTTATGAAAGAATAATGCTGGGATACAGAACATAAAAACATACATGGTGACACGGAGGCCTTTTGGCGAGGACTTTCTCGATGACTGACATTCAAACAAATTAAATTGGTTTTTGGTCCACCATCCACCGGCTGTTTCAAAGTGTACAGGTACAAATCTGCTGTTTCAAAGTGTACAGGCACAAATCTGTCTGAAACGTTCAGGGCCAATGTTACCGGTCTGTACAGCAAAAGTAATAACACTTGTGCCCCCTAGTGACGACTTCTTCCACTACAAATTGTCTTTTATAGCGAAAGAAATACTTTACCCGAGCTCGCAAGTACAAGTTTAATTTTCTTCAACTATACAATTATTTTACACACCTACAAGTCATTTCTGCTAAGAGTTTTTTTTTTACGATTACAAGTTATTATTTCCTACAGCTACATTATTTATTATAATTGTATTTATTTTTAGTTTTTTAACAAGTTGGGGTTTATTTTGCTCAAATACAAAATTATTTTCAAGACCAACATATTTATGACATTTACATTGTACAAATATAAGTTACTTTTGCGCCAAATCGACCATCATACAGCTTGAGCTGGCTCACGCCGACGAAACTATATTTGGGCACATTATTTTGTTGGTCTTTGAATTGAACTGTGGCATGTGGCAGTCACGTTCACTTCATCAGTATTTATTATACCATTAAGATTTTTGAGGGGCATTAATGCTTTAGTGATTCGGACTTTGTCCTAAAAGTCTAACGTTACACACTGTGACAGAACGCGGCCCGTAAACTTTGGTAATTTAGTTCCTGGCAGCTCTTGCGGAATAGTAAACTATATCCAGACGTAAACGCGCTGAACCAACACCCTTTCCTTCCCTTCACTTTGCCCCGCCTCCGGAATTCATGGAGCATTCAGGGAAACTGTGTGCATTGTACATATGCATTTTCGGCTTGGCATGTCTTTTCTTCAGAAAACAATTACAGAGAGGATTTATTCAACAATTTTTAGGATACATTGTTATCTAACTCAACCACCTAAAGAAAACAATTTTATTATTGCGAAAACGGAGGCCAATCCAATATCTTTATTGATATTTAGATTTACAAGGTACCCTGAATGTCTTGTCGGTCAATTTTTGCAAGGCAACATTTGATGGAAAAGCAGCAACAACGATTTCGTAAGTAACTCATACACTACTACTGATGTTTTTATAGTTTTTTTTTTTTTTGCAGGATTGTATAGTAACGCAACCTAAACATGGAGCTTAAGTTTTACTCACATCAGAAAACGTTAACAACTGAATACAAGTAGACGTCATCTCGTTCTTCCTCTCGTCTTCAACTTTACCGTTATTATTGAGGTCGACAGAAAGTGCGTTTGACAAAATAGTGAGATGAAAAAAGTCATTTTAAATTTTCATCCTCTGTTCGCGTATCCTACTTTCCCGGTTGTACGGTGCTTGGACGCCTGAGACCTCTCAACGATGCCTCCAAAATTCAACCGCGGCGATGTATTGCATAATAAAGTTTTCCAACCGTACCATATTGAACCATTTAATTCGTTCAGTTCAGCTAAAGTGGTGAGGTCGTTGATAATGATGGTGGTGATTATAATATTTGCTGTGTATTTGAATCTATCAGGTTGTTTTCGA
This sequence comes from Idiotropiscis lumnitzeri, assembly GCF_059441095.1. NCBI lineage: Eukaryota > Metazoa > Chordata > Actinopteri > Syngnathiformes > Syngnathidae > Idiotropiscis > Idiotropiscis lumnitzeri. The sequence continues at coordinate 3,942,189 of NC_142404.1, read as the reverse complement.
TTTTCATTTCATGTTGTTGTCCATGCATCTTTGTACACTAGGATTTATTAACTAAATAACATAGACAGGATGAAGCAAACAATACGTGTTTGGCCAATGTGTGGTCTACTTTCTGTCGTGACCTCAGAGCTGTTGGCCTAAATGGCAGTGATAAATTAAACGGAATACTTCAATGTTGTGAAGGTGATTAGGCGTTATTCGAGAATACCAGAGTACTTTCTTAGTCATATATAATGCAGTATGGAATCTTTGTATAATTAACGAAATATACACCTACAGTGTCATGTACAGTGAGCATCTGATGTCAATTCAACATAAATATGACATAAAAATCATTCCATTGATGTCATGCCCAATGGATTATTTTAAAATTCTTTATTAAAAAAAAGACGTGATTAAGGATTTTAACCTAGTTTTATTTACTTCAAATAATTTGCATTCTTTGCAAATATTAGCTGTACATCTTAAGTACATCATCTCGCTCAGAAGGTAAACCACACATTGTCCAAACACGTATTGTTTGCTTTATCCTGTCATTATATTTGGCTATCATATATATATATATATATATATATATATATATATATAATTCAAGTAAATATCTGTTACAAGCTTTGCAAAAGAATTGTAGTTGAAAAATGTGATTAATCATGGAATTTTTTGTGTTTTGTGATTTATTAGTTAAAAAAATTAATCCCTCGACAGCACTAATATATATATATATATATATATATATATATATATATATATATATATATATATATATATGCGCTGGAGCCTATCCCATCTATTTTGGGGCAATAGGCGGGGGACACCCTGAACTGGTTGCCACCCAATTGCAGGGCACACAGAGACGAACAACCATCCGCACTCACACTCATACCGAGGGGCAATTTTGAGTGTCCAATCAACCTGCCATGCATGTTTTTTGGAATGTGGGAGGAAACCGGGCCAATAAAAGGCGACACGGTGGCCGACTGGTTAGCCCGATGGCCTCACAGTGAGAGACAGCATTGGTCGTGGGCTCCGGCCATCCTGTGTGGAGTTTGCGTGTTCTCCCCGTACCTGCGTGGGTTTCCTCCCACATTCCAAAAAACATGCATGGCAGGTTGTATATATATATATATATATATATATATATGTATATATATATATATATATATATACATATATATATATACATATATATATATATATATATATATATATATATATATATATATACATATATATATATACATATATATATATATACATATATATACATATATATATATATATATATATATATATATATATATATATATATATATATATATATATACACACTAGGGCTGGGCGATAAACCGAAAATTTACCGCTACCGAAATTTATTATAATCACCGACATCATGTTTACCATAAAAAAAAGAAAAGTCTTTTCTGTCTGTGGCAATGTTCATGCCCCTTTAAGACGGCTACAGCGCGTCTAGTCACGTGACTCCACTCATCTCAACAAGAAAGACAACAGACGACGCGGTTGTAGCTGGCGATTCAAATTAAGAAGCGGCTGACACGGCTGAAGACGAATTAACATTAGTTGAAGTTGTTCCTGTTGCGCTTGTCCCGAAAAGGAATTCGACATCTGTCGTTTGGAAATGTTTTGGGTTCCATAAAGACGATGTTTGAGCAAAAGAACATGAACTACAAAGTGCGCCGTAAGCACCCAAAACAGCGCGTCCAATCTTTTCTTTTTCACCACCCACAACACAACCATGCTTTTGACTTGGAGCTTGTGCTGAAAGTTCAAAGTGAGACACAAGGTTGGACAAGTGACAACAGCCCATAACTGAGGCGACACCATACGAGAGAACGTCAACGAGGTGGATGCGATAGTCTAGCACATAGCTAAAGATATAGCTATTCTAGCTACAGTGGGGCGCACGGGATTTAAAGTAGCCGGCATGAGGTAGGAAAATATTTTTCGCAAACTGTACTTCCCAATATGGACCACATCTGGACGGGAGCTTAGACATGTCAAGTATTTTGCGTCCACATTTGACTTGTGTGTGATTTGAGGTCATATCGCACAGCCCTAATATATACTGATAGCCAAATATAATGGACAGCTAGCCAACTCATCTTGTGCATTTGAAGTCCTGTGGTGTGTTTCCCTGCAGACGATAGAGCCTGTAATCGCATTCCCAGTTGGAACACTTGTAAGCTCTCACTACCCATAACAACGAACAGACACTGACTCAACATACAGTACTATTTGTCTAGGTGACTGGTAAAGTAAGTTTCGTATGGCTACACCTCTATTCATAGAGGTGTGGGTCCGGGAGCGAAACAGAGTTTCGGTTCGGACGCCGGGTTTTTGGATCATTCTTGGATTCCCCGTATGGGTACTCTGCCACCGCACGACGACAACGTGATGATCCGGCGCGGCGGCCCTGAACTGTTGCCAGCCAGTCACAGGGTAGACATAGACGCCGTCACTGAGTGGGAACCGAACCCACGCTGCCCGCACACAACTCGGGCGAGTGTACCACTACACCATCAGTGACTCCCGCTAGGTGACTGGTAAACAGAATTTAATTCTGTTTTGTAATTTTGATGATTAATTACTCCCTTTGACGGATAAAGACGTCAAAGATCAATTTTTTTTACTGGGCTGGTATTAAATGAGTTAACACTCATGGAATCATTTTTTAATTAAATGGTCCTCTGTAGTTATCAACATTGGTAGATGGGGTGTGTACTGCGTACCCTTGTCGCACCCTCTAATAATTTGTGCCTTGTATCATCATTCCTACTTGTGCCTCAAAAGATTGATGCTGTTAGAATGAAGATTTCTGTTTACAAAATTATTATTGCTTTTTAATGTGCTAACCGTAGTCAGATACATTTTGGCCTCATGTGATTAAATAGATGAACATAATTAGCTGATGTGCTTTATTGTTTAAGCGTGTGCTTCTAATATTTTCATTTTCCCCCCTTTAGTGAAGTCTGCTGCATGTGGTTATGATTGATATTTTAAATAGATTTTAAATCAGGTTTTTCTTTCTGTTGATTTTATCCAAACATGGAAATCTTCACATGAAATTTGGCCAAATAATAGTAGTTAATCATGGCAGTGTATGAGTATTATGCTTTCTGCAATTGTTTTGCTGAGCTCAGGAGGAAGGAAAGAAAAGACATGAGGCACTCAAACAGCAGATAAATGACTGCAATCTAAGTGGATCCTAAACAATATTGATGTATAGAGTAGGGGTGTCCCGATACAACTTTTTTCACTTCTGATCCGATACCAATATTGCGACGACTTTGGAGTCAGCCAGTCCTTCCTCAAGCGCCTCTAACTGGTCCAAAATGCTGCTGCTTGTCTTTTAACTGGAACTCGGAAGATGGCTCACATACCCCAAACTTGGCCTCTCTTCACTGGCTCGAAGTACATTTTAGAGTTCGCTTTAAGATACTTCTGTTTGTCTTCTATTCTTTAAATGGCCTCGCCCCAGTGTACTTCTCCGAGCTCCTCCACCTCTACGTACCTGCCCGCTTCCTAAGGTGTCATGTCATCATCTACACCGCTTATCCTGTACAGGGTTGCGGGGGGTGCTGGAGCCTATCTCGGCTGACCACGGGCGAAAGGCACACCACACCCTGAACAAGTCACCAGCTAGTCTCAGGTCTGTCATTGACACTGTCACCAAATTGGAACCGATCCCACGCTCGATGCACACAAGTCAGGCGAATGTACCACTACACCATCAGCGACCCGCTGCCTAAGGTCTGCGGACCAATTTCTGGTAGAGGTGCCGAGGACTAAGCGCAGCCCACGTTTTTTGTTGCCGGTCCTTCCCTATGGATTGACCTCCATTGGCTGTCAGGCAAGCCCCATCTCTATCCACTTTTAAAACTCGTTTGAAGACACATTTTTATTCTTTAGCGTCCATCATGATTTGCTCTGGTTTACCTTAATCCCAGCCTCCACCATCCGGAAGGGCCCCACGTAGGAGGGCTGCATTGGGGTCCGATAGTTGTTGGGGTAGACAAAGACTTTGCTGATGGCAAGTCTGCTGGCAAATAAGAATGGGGGGGAAGGGGTGTGGTGAAATGTTTGAAAGGAAACAAATTTATCCGCAACCCCCTGGGACACAGCACGATAAGAAGTAACAGACCAGGGGGGTACAGCATCCAGGAGGAACTTTCCTGGAACATGCAATGGCCGTAAACCAGTTCAGCAGATGAGGTCCTCCTTGGGTGCAAATCTGAGACCCAACATGATCCACAGAAGATGGTCAACCCAGTTGCTGTTCGTGAGGTTGGCACACAGAGCGGCTTTCCTGCTCACAGATGGAAGAAGTGGTCCCACCGGTTCCACGTTCACATGGTCAAAATGTCTCTCTGGCACTAGAAAGGGTGCTAATAGGGCTCTAGTATGGTATTGTACCTTGGAGTGATGGCACAGCATAGGAGCCCGCCTGCCAAGGGACCGTTGGCCATCGTAGTACATCTGATCATTGAAATCGCTCTATTTTTCTTACGTCGGAAGTCACCAATCTCATCTCAGTTCACACTTACTGTATTTTTACGGCCAAAAGACACGCCGTATCAAAGACCGCAGCGTCAGTTGTGGGTGCTATTTCTGTATTTAACAGATGCATAGGACGCCCTCTATCATTGGGCGCAAACATAACCGAGCAGTCGTGCTAGCGTGTGTTTTTAAAATGGCATCGGGAGTTCGGTGGTACTTTATTTTAGCTCTTAACAACGTGCTAAAGTTGTTTTTGATCAGTCCTCATCCACAAATGCACCAAGTCCTTGTCTTCTGTATCCAAAATAATTTTTAAATCCATAATTTCAAAATATTTTCCACCATTTATGTGGCCTATAACCTGTGTAACTCAATATATTTTTATATATTATATATTTTTATATCTTTCCAGAGGTGAAATGAAATAATGTGGAAACACAACAATGCTCGCATCTCAACTGTTGTTGCGGCATTAAGAATTAAGCAATCGTATTCAAACTCACGTTAAATGTGAGTCAGAACACCAGTGCCACCATTTCAAGAGCCTCAGATTAACCTCAAATATATTGTGGATAATCTACTTTCCTTTTTTTCCTTTGCTTTCTTAGCCTGACAATGACTTCTATTTTCAACTGTTCATAATTATTCCCACCTTGTCAAAATTCCCAGTTTTAGCTAAAGACAAATGGCATGGTGCCACTACTATCCTTCATTGCAGATTCAGGCCCACCACAAAGACTGTGAAAACCTGGCGTGACGACGCCATGAGTGAATTACAGGACTGCTTTCAAGACACAAACTGGGACCTCTTTGATCATCAGGACCTTGATGTCTACACACATTGTGTACTGGACTACATCAAGTTCTGCATGGATACTGTGTCCCTACACAGGACTATACGGACCTTCCCAAATGCGAAGCCCTGGATGTCCAGCAGGGTTTGCGCTCTCCTCAAGGCCCGGGACGCTGCCTTCAGGTCAGGCGACAAAGCCCAGTACAGGGTGGCCCGTGCTGACCTGAGCAAAGGCATCAAGCTAGCCAAGGCAATCTACAAGGGGAGGCTGGAGGCCCACCTGGCCAGTAACAGACCACGGGAGGTGTGGCAGGGTCTACGGAGCATCACCAACTTCCGTGGCGGCAGCACGACCTCTGTAGACCCGAGTGCATCGCTGGCAGAGGAGCTTAACTGCTTCTTCGCTCGCTTTGACTCGCCCCAACCGTCACACCCCCGCACTTCATGCTCCAACTCCCCCCCACTCATCGTAGAGGAACACGATGTGAGGCGCGCGTTCCTGGCGGTTAACCCCAGAAAAGCTACTGGACCCGACGGAATACCAGGCAAGGTCCTCAGAGCATGTGCCCACCAACTGGCACATGTTTTCTGCAGGATCTTCAACCGCTCCCTGGCTCAAGCAGTCATCCCCTCCTGCTTGAAAACTTCCACCATTATTCCTGTCCCCAAAAAGTCACCAGCCGTCCACCTGAATGACTACCGTCCTGTTGCTCTCACACCAGTCATCATGAAGTGCTTCGAGAGGCTGGTTCTCCAGCACATCAGGGACTGCCTTCCTCCCACTCTGGACCCCTACCAGTTTGCATACCGGGCTAACCGATCCACTGAGGACGCCATCGACACTGCTCTGCATGTTGTGCTGGGCCACCTGGAACGACAGCAGAGCTATGCAAGGATGCTCTTTGTGGACTACAGCTCGGCATTCAACACGATCATCCCAGACATCCTCGTCGCCAAACTGGACATTCTCGGCCTCCCTGCCCTCACACGCATCTGGATTAAGGACTTTCTGACCAACAGACCCCAGACTGTGTTGCTCGGCCCCTACACGTCCTCCACCCGCATGCTGAGCACCGGTTCCCCTCAAGGATGCGTGCTGAGCCCTCTTCTGTACGCCCTCTACACCTACGACTGCAGCCCGGCCCACGGCAACAACACCATCGTCAAGTTTGCTGACGACACGACAGTGGTCGGTCTGATCTCGGAAGGTGACGAGACAGCCTACAGAGAGGAGGTAAAGAGACTGACAACTTGGTGCAAGGACAACAGACTGCACCTTAACTCTGCTAAAACAAAGGAGATTGTCGTCGACTTCAGGAGGAACAAGACGCTGCCGCCCCCCCTCTGCATCGAAGGCGTGTGTGTGGAGAGGGTCCACACGTTCAAGTTCCTGGGAGTACAGATCTCCGACGACCTTTCTTGGACTCACAACACCACAGCAGTGGTAAAGAAGGTCCGCCAGCGTCTGCACTTTCTGAGAGTCCTCAGGAAATTCAACCTGGACAGGAAGCTGCTGCTAGCCTTCTACCACTCGTCCATCGAGAGCCTGCTGACGTACTGTGTCTCCACCTGGTACAGCGGCTGCACTGAGGCGGACAGAGTGAGGCTCCAGAGGACAGTCAAAACAGCGCAAAGGATTATTGGCTTCCCTCTCCCCTCACTGTCGGACATCTACACCGCCCGGTGCCTCAGAAGGGCTCTCAACATCGTCAAAGACAATACACACCCAAACTCACACCTGTTCGACCTGATGCCCTCCGGCAGGCGCTACAGATGCATCTAATCGAGGACCAATAGACTGAGAAACAGTTTCTTTCCGAGAGCCATCTCCATTCTGAACTCTCACACACACACGAGAACACCCTTACCTTGCAGAACAGCATTGTGATGTGTTTTTATATACACTATTCAGTACTAAATTTCATTGCACTCTCTTATTTATTTATCTAATTTATATATTTGTCTGTATTATTGTTGTATTGAACTGGAGAGGGGAGCTCTCTAATCTCGTTGCACACTTGAGTACAATGACAATAAAGGGATTTCTAATTCTAATTTTCTAATTCTAATTCATTGTAGGAATGGTGTTCTCCAGGTGATGATGAGCAGAGTGTTGTGTTTCTGACAAACGCTCAGAACGTGCCAAAAGGTTTAACCTTGGTCTCGTCAGACCATGAAACATTTTCAACATATGGTGATTTATTTTATGGTTGAATGAAACCAAGGGTTTTTTTTGGGCTATAATTGCAGAATTACCATCATTCATTTCATGTGGCCGAGGCTTCCACTAACTAAATTACAAAGGTTTACAGGTTACGCTGAGTCAGAATGGGTCACGTTAAACTTCTAAGTCAAAGTCCAAATCGTGAAAGCAATGGAGGTCATGTTACGGATATACTGTAATAAATATTGATAGACTGACTGAAGTGTAAGCACCACACGCCACAGTTGAATCATTGTATACTACCCACAAATATATCTTTGTTCAACTGGTTATGCCAGTGACATCTAGAAAGGCAGAACAGTAAAATATATCCACAGAGTCATGGATTCCTGCAAGTATATCAGATTAATGTTCAATTAACTCATTTATAACCATTGACGGCTGAAGACGTCAAAGATCCATTTATTTTTTTTTACTTGGCTGGTTGTGAATGAGTTAAACAGCATGCTGCCTGCACGCTGCAAATATAGAGGGAAGGTGGGCGTGGCTGATGACAGCAGGCGGGCGTGAGAGGGGAACGATGGGCATGAACAAAAACGCGAAGGCACGCCCCTAGTGCAAAGCACGGCCCCCGTGCCCCTATATAGACCTGTTATACGCTTTGTGCAAAACATTGTTTTGGCTATTTATCAGAAAAAATGGCACCTACGAAGAGACACGCCCATGAAGCACAGTTTAAGATGCTAGCTATCAGCTACGTGAAGGAACATGGGAATCAAGCAGCCGCGAGAGAATTAAAAATCAACAAATCCATGGTTCGGAAGTCGAGGAAGCAGGAAGACAAACTTCGCAAATTCAAGAAGACGACGCTGAGTTTCCGTAGAAACAAGGCGAGGTGGCCCGTGTTGGAAGACGAACTCGAGTAATGGATTGCTGATCAGAATCAGAATCAGAATGCCCTTTGTTGTCATTGTACTCAGTATGCAACGAGATTAGAACAGAACAGTTGGGAGAAGAGTCTCCACCATCACTATTCGACGGAGGGCAATAATGCTTGCTGGAGAATTGAACATCGAACATTTTCAAGGAAAGGCGTCTTGGTGTTTCCGTTAGGCTCGCATAGATGTCTGTCACTAGAATTAACCTTTAGAAAACAGTGTGGCAGTAATTTCATGAGGCTTGTAAAAGTATGTGTTACTTGTGTCTGTCTTTTTCCTTTTTAAAAGCGGTTTGGTTTTCCTCATTTAGAAAATGGTCCAGTAAGGCTGGCATGGACCAACAATGAGTCAAAATATTCCCTGCCTGTGGAGCCAGCTTCCACAAAGCATCACTTCTCCTTGTGACCGCTATAAGCATGCGTGCTGCAGCTACGATGGGAACGTCTATATTCTGGGAGGAAGAGACAACAGCACTCTGAGGGACTTCTGGAGGTACAGTGTAGGTAAGCCATAGACAAAGCATGACTCTTGAGCATTTGATTTGAAGGACATATTTCATGCATTTTTATTTTTAATTAGAACGGTTCATAGGTTCTTTTCAATATGTCTGTGACACGCTGACATCGAAATAACCCAAAGATAAAAAATATTACAGCATATAAAAGAGCTGTTCAAATGAAACATCCATCCAGCCATTATCCAATCCGCTTCTAATCACAAGGGTTATAGAGGTACTGGAGCCTATCCCAGCTGTCTTCGGCCAGTAGGCGGGGCTACACCCTGAACTGGTTGCCAACCAATCGCAGGGCACAATCACACCTGGGGCAATTTATAATGTTCAGTCAACCTACCATGCGTGTTTTGGGAACGTAGGAGGAAACCAGAGTACCTGGAGAAAACCCATGCATGCGCGAGGAGAACATGCAAACTCCACACAGGAAGGCCGGACCTGGAATCACACCCTGCCCCTCCAAAGTGTGAGGTGGTCGTGCTAAGCAGTCGTCCACCAAATGAAACATTTAAATCCCAAAATAGATTATGAGGTTCATTCCCATGATGGTTGTATGTTAACTTGTGACCATAACTCTATATGATATAGTTGAAATGTTCATTCATCCATAATTTAAATTAGACATTTTATAGGCCTTTTCAGCCAGCTCTTGATTATCTTTGTGTTCACATCAGGGCAGCGCATAAGGATGGCAGGGCCGCAGTGCAAGCTTTTCCATATGGTTGGTCTGTTGCGGTCAGCACTCTTTAGTCAGCTCCTCTAGATTTGAACATTTTCAACTTAAGGGTGCATCACGGCAAACACCCACCTTCCGCGTCGCATCGTTATTTTTTACATACAAAACTATTGGAATTGCCTGCTGCTTCCACAGAGGTCTTTGTTACCTTCATTCTGAAATTTCTTCTTCAATACCCATTTTTTTTTTTAGTGCGTAATGAATGGACAGAGTTGGGGTGCGTAGGCGAGGCCGCACCAGAGGAAGTGGAGGAACATTCTATGGTCGTTCACAAGGTGAAAATTATTTTCTACTTGTTCTTAAATATTGGTATGCATGCATGCATGCATACGTGCGATTAATGGCTGGGCTATGTTAAGCAATCTGACTTTTCAGGGCTTTATATATGTGTTTGGAGGCACACTAGATTCAGCATACACTTCGCTGAGATGTCCTCTCTGGGTGTTTGACATTGGTAAGTTTTTTTTTCGACGAAGATGAAACATGTTGCATCATGCATGCATGCCAGTGTGGTTTCGTAGTCTAGCTACAAAAGTTCACAACTGGTATATAGTGTCTTCAGGGTTTACTAAAGGTTAAATTTGGCCCTATATAACTGAACTTAAATTTAGGACTTTAGGCTGATACACAGCACATGCATTCGAAAAGTTTCCAGTGTTCTATTTATTTCAATGTTTTGAAACTGTGATTCAACTGAAGTACACTTTATTTATAGAGCACTTTAAAATCAACTACAGCTGCAACAAAATGCTGTACATAAGCTCAATCATTAAACACAATAACTACTACCGCTCTAGTAACTGCTATTACTTTTAATTAGTATTACCGCTACTACTATAATGGGATCCGTGATGATAAATTACTTTTTCTTTTAATGTTTTTCACCCCCTCAAAATCTTGATTAAGCCAGGATAAGTTGCCAACAAGTGTCTTCTATAAAAATGTGTTGGCTTCTTAAAAAAAAAAAAAGGTGAATTTTTATTTATTTATTTTGATATTGAAATAGAATCTTCAAATTGTTGAATCTGAGTTTGCTGAACCGCGAGTATGCAGGAAAACGGTCTACTGCTACAGTGGTACCTCAAGCTACGAACTTGATTCGTTCTGTTCCAGAGTTGAAAATAATTTCACTTTCAAATGGTGAGTGCTGCAAAAAGAAGTTTGGGAACCACTGACAGCTCTTCAACAAAAGAATGTGTGCATTACTGAAAATGTTCATAAAAAGGATCTTTTGTAACTTGAGTTTCCACTGTATTATTATTATTACTGCTACTACTTCTACTACTACAACCACTAATAATATTTATGATGATGATAATAATAATGATAATGATGATGATTGTTATTATTATATTTATTGTGATGACAATAAGTGACCGGCAGATGTTGATACAGATTATTAGTTTTCAATAAGGTGGATAACCAATATTTGAATCAATATTAATTTTCATTAAAAGGGAATATCTTGGTGTCATATTTTTTAACTAATTAAGCACAAAAAAATTCTGTAATTATTAATTGCGATTTTTCACTAATTGCGATTTTTCACTATTTGTGTAGCTTGTAACAGTTAGTTTACTTGAATAATATTTTACATTTAATGTAAAATCACCAAACAGGTAGTATATTTTAATTAAAAGACTGTTTAATTGTTGAATCTGATCTAAACGTAACTTTACAGGCATTTTCCTTGGAAACAATTCTCAAAACCTACACAGTACATTTAGTTGTAAGCACCACACTCCAGCAGTGTTGGTATGCAAGGCTCAGTGGTAACTTGAGCAGGGTGTTTTGTTCTGAGATGATGTGCTAAAGATGTACAGCTAATATGATACTGTATATGAATTTGGCTTTGCCTGTTGCACTATTAGAGGTACCAAGGACTAAGCAATGCCGCAGCGGAGACCCAGCATTTGCCAGTCCTTGTCTTTCGAATGACGTCCCGCTAAATGTTAGGCAAACCCCCTTGCTTTCTATCTTTAAAACTCGTCTTAAACCTCATTTTCATTCTTTGGCGTTCTACTCAGCATGAGACTCGGTTTTGTTTTTTCTGATTTTGTGCTTTTAACTGTCTTCATTATTATTTAGTATTATTGTTTGTTGTTGTATGACTTTATTTTCCCTGTACAGCACTTTGTATATAGCAGTGGTTGTCTGAAAGTACATTTTAAATACAGTTGAGTTGAGAATAATAACAACATTGTTGCGTGACAAAACAGCACAAGTTGTTCGTGTTTTCCTTTGAAATCACAACGTACAACTTAAATCTTTTTGTTTGTTTCAGGAAAGCAGAAATGGGTGCACTGTTCGAGAAAAGAAAGTGCTCCTCAGGTAGAGACACATTTTTGTTATTTTTATCCCCCATTATCTGAAATGCTTATCCTACACCCCAGACTGGTTGTCAGCCAATCTCAGGGCACACATGGACAAACAACAAGTCACACTCACGCTCACACCTAGGGACAATTCAGGGTGTCCAATCAACCTAACATACATGTTTTTGGAACGTGGTACCTGGAAGAACACGCAAACTCCACACAGGAAGGGCAGAGCCTGGAAGCGTACACGTTAACCACAGTTCTGTACATTCTATCTTCAAATTAATTTGGCCCTTTCACATAAAGTTTAGTGTAAATTATTTTAATATTTTTAATTTTTTTTTTTGATGAATCCGATATCGCACCGTATCTGTGAAAATACGGTACTTAAGGAATTGGGTAATCAAAATTTTTATTGGCTCATAATGTTGATGAAATGGGACTGCTGATAGGGTAAAAAGCTCATTTGCATCGTCATGTGTCCACGTTGATCGGATTGGGACAACCCTTTGAAATATATTACACACTCTTGAAACTTTGTTTTTCTTAATAACTAACACTTTCTAGTGTGTCCAAGTGTTTACAGGACAGATAGTGCAGTTATTATATTTCTATGTGATTTTTTTCTGCGTTAAATATGATATATTTGTGAGGTCAGAGGTTCATAATGTCAAATAAGATGACGTAGCTCATGATCTCTTGAATTCATACTGATGCCATTTTTTCACGTTGCGATCTAGGTGCCATCTCAGCCAATTGGGTCACCAAATTCATTCAAACTTACTGTATTTTCACGACCATAGGGCAAACTTTAAATCCTAAATATTCCCCAAAACAGGCGACGCTCCCTGTAATGCGACGCGCCTAGTGTGTGGACTTAGATCCATAGATCATGTGTTATTACCTCGAGCAACGGGCCTTAGGGCATTTCAGACTGCATGTTAGCACACCTTGCTGGTTTAAGTCTGAAACCACAGTATGCAGAATTGATTGTGACAAATAAATTCTCTGAACACTACTGTCGGTGATGGTTTGAGACAGTAAGTTAGAATAGACCAGTATGTACGTGCGGGAGAAAACTGGACAAAAGGGAAGTTGTCCACAATGTCATAGTCTGTCTTAGCATTCATGTTATTGCAAGCAAGAAACATCACAGGTGCAGACGACAGACTGAAAAAAAAAAAACACTGCCCAAAGCACACCACTCACATCTCTCTAACCAGCCATCTGAGGCTGATAGGCTCCCAGAAAGCATTGGAGTACTCTTTGTGTTATTTTTGTTTCTTTTTGGGATATAAATGGCATGAGAGATGTTTTGTGTTGTATTTCTTTGTTTCATTATTTGATTTTGATTTAAAACCATGACTCTAAGGAATGTGGTGACTAGTCCGATCGCTCACCTGTTATTATTGATTCGCTGTGTTGTCAAGAGATTTCTAGCAGCTGTATACCGTTGTTCACACAGCTTCCTTTCTCTAACTGAGAGCTAGCATGTGCGAGCTAGCATGTGCCTCATAGTGTGGCGCGCCCAGTCTATGTGTCAAATTCAGAAATAGCACCGACAACTGACGCTGTGCCCTTTGAGACGGCACTTTTGGCCATGGAAATATGGTAAATATTTATGCAATCAGCTTAATGGTCAGTCATGTTGGAACAGAAATAGAGATGAAACTACAAAAATATTATTTTGCAATTAAATGACCAAAATTATAATTGTTAGTAAAATAATTAAAATCACAGGTACATACTGAAAGTATAGCATCGCAATGGGGTTGTCTTAAATAGAAGAAAATTAGATAAGCATCTTAATGCAATTTTGCACATTAGAAATTGTTAACTGCAACAACCAACATGAGTTTTCATGCATGCACGATCCACAGCATCTAAGAAAGACGAGTTGATGAACGCTGAATTGAGTTAATGCAATCGGCTTGTTCTGGGATGTGGTAACTGACTCTATAAACGCCCCCTCTAACAAACAGGAATAAAGATAACTTTCCTCTCACATATTTTGAAAATTAAAAATAAATTTTGCATGTATATTATTATACGCAATGATTCTCAAACATTGGACAACAATTACTTATTATGAAAGTGGAGTTGTCTTATGTGGGCAAGAGATCCTGTTTTATTACCTAGCTCCTTTGACCTGATTTGACAATTTGAATTTAAAATCCTTCTCCTCCAATATAATGCATCAAATGAACCAGAATTGTTTTACCTTACAGAATATGTGGTGATTTTATCAACCTATGATGGCATTAGGCTCTCTAAGTTCACAGTTACTTGTGATTCACAGAATAAAAGCTTAGGCTTTACATGATAAGTACTTTGAAACCAATCACCTGTCAACAAGTTTAAAAATAAAAAATGATAAGCGATTGGAATAGAAGATAAACCAATATATCCAATGTATTTATACAACTTATTTATTTGTGTTATTAGCATAGTTGTAGACCTCCTCCTTTAAAGGAGCCTGTGGTAATACGGCACTATATAAATAAAACTAACTTCAACTGTGACTATGTGTTATGTTTTCATGGCTGTAGACCCCAATGCCAACCAACAGGAAAGGCCACAGTGCGGTGGTGATAGGTTCATCCATGCTGGTGTACGGTGGCTTCATAGATATAAAGGGATCATCTCAAGAATTTTGGAGTTTGGATTGTGGTGAGTATAGAACAATAATAAAAAGAATCATTTATTGTTATTAATATATTAGAAGAGTAAAAAAAGAGTGGAGTTAAGGTATACATTATTTCGGAAGAAAAATAGCAGTAGCGCAACCTGGCACCTCAGCAGATGTACGAGATGAGATTTATGGGTGTGGTGAAGGCAGACTTGCAGATAGCTGGAGTTAGACCAGAGGATAAGAGCGGATGCTGAAGTTGACTCCTGAATAAGGTATGCTGTAGCACATACACAATGTTTGCGTTTATATTCCACGTGTGTTTTTCTTGACAGAAACTATGGTTTGGTCGCTGCTTACTAGTTTACTGCAGGGATCTCTTAGCCCAGGGCCCAGACACAGTCACTCTGCTATGGTCTACCAGAGCTGCATGTACCTGTTTGGTGGCTTGAAAGGCTTGAGAGAGCAGAGAGATTTCTGGAAGTGGAATCCTGCCAGCTACACATGGAGTTCACTCAAAACCAAGTGAGTTACTAGGAATAAAGCGGATGACAGTGCTGCTGTCATGTGAGAATACTATTTAGTATATAGAACCCAGGAGCAGACATGACACGTTATCTACAAAAATATGAAGTCACTAAAGAGAGCAGGACTGGATTCACAAGACATGGAAGAAATCTGACGTCCTCACTTGCACTTAAATAATCAAAGACATTAGGCCTATATGACATAATAAAGAAACAAATCCTATTCGGACCAGAGCAACTACAACGTAACTGATTCATCATGATACGTCAATGATCTACCACTCACAACAGGACCACCCTCAAGGGGCTCCACCCAATGCCCAGAAACTAAAATGAAAAAAAAAAACAAAAAAAAAAAGGTAAAAAAATCAAGAACACCTACTAAACTTAAATTCGAAAAAGGCAAAGTAACTGAACAAACATTCGGAAACCAGCATGACTCGGATTAAGGCATGAAACAAACAGCAGCTTGACACGACAAAGAAAATGAAGCAACAAAGCCTGCAAGAAAACAAACTAAATAGAAACAGATGAGACAATGAGGAACATGCGGACTGGAGCTGATTGGGTAACACAATGGATTGGGTAAACAAGCACAGGTCGACACAATAACAAGACAGAAACATATTGTGCTGTGAAAAATGTGAGACGAACCTTTGTGTGCTTTTGTGACAACAGTGATTTTTGCCTGGGAGTCTTTCTTGTAGTGGAGTCGTTAACACTGACCTTAACTGAAGCCAGCGAGGCCTGTCGTTCTTTGGATGGTTTTTGAGGTTGTTTTATGACCTCCTGGATGAGTCGTCATCCCACTCTTGAGCACCACAGCCTTGGAAATGGCTGCTTGCACTGTTGTAGCTTTCAAAAAAACTGTATAATTTCTGAATGTTTGCACGGCAACGACACAGACGCTTACAATAACGAGAGGGAACGTGACGTGTTAAATATTTCAATACTTCAATAAAGTACAACCAAACTAAGTTTTACTCCCGCTGCCCACGTCAAAGACAATACCCACCCAAACTCACACCTGTTCGACCTGATGCCCTCTGGCAGGCGCTACAGATGCATCGGCTGCCAGGATGGCCGAGTGGTCTAAGGCGCCGCGTTCAGGGCCCAGACTCCCCAGGAGGCCTGGGTTCGAATCGCGTGGCTGCCAGGATGGCCGAGTGGTCTAAGGCGCCGCGTTCAGGACCCAGTCTCCCCAGGAGGCCTGGGTTCGAATCTCGAATTTCCCCATTGTGGGACTAATAAAGGCATTATTAAATTAAATTAAATCGAGGACCAATAGGCTGAGAAACAGTTTCTTCCCGAGAGCCATCTCCATTCTGAACTCTCACACACACACACGAGAACACCCCTACCTTGCGGAACAGCATTGTGATGTGTTTTTATATACACTATTCAGTACTAAATTCCATTGCACTCTCTTATTTATTTATCTAATTTATATATTTTTCTGTATTATTGTTGTATTGTACTGGAGAGGGGAGCCCTCTAATCTCGTTGCACACTTGAGTACAATGACAATAAAGGGATTTCTAATTCTAATTCTAATTCTAATTCTAATGTCCATGCTTGCATATGTTTTGGCATACATGCGTGCAATGGTATGTTTTACCATGCCTGCACCCAATAATACGGTGCGACGTATGTACCGAAATAGCACCCAGAACTGAGACTGCATCTTTTAAAACGGTACACCTTATTTACAATTTCAATCTACTAATGGATGCATTTTTAATGAATAATGGTTACAATTTTCAGAAGCGTATGCCCTGTTTTTTGACCAATTTCTGCCTTTGAGTAGTGTTATCTTATCTCTGTGTGTGTTTCCACGTGGACTGGATGTTCGTCACAACCAGTGACAACTTCCAAAACCTGTTCTTCCTCAAGGGGAACATGTCCTTGTTGGGAGACCCCAGCAACAAAGGGCTTTTGAGAGGGTAACCACAGGGCGGAGTTATAAAATCTAAGAATTTCCATATAATTTGTGTGTATAAAGTTGTCCACACAGTTTCAAAATATATAAAATTATGTGTTCTGTGACCTTTTGTTTTTTTTTTTGTTTTTTTACTGACATTCCTACAATAGTGTTGACAGACTGTAATTTATCAACGACGGAAGCATGGTTAAAATAATGACGATGCACTGACGGTCTGGCATATCGGTGACATTTACTGACGGTCCTAAAATTACATACGACGAACTGTAGATTTTTTTTAGTTAAAATAACATTGACGGACTGATGATTACAGTTTGGTTCCGCTTGATATAATGACAAATAATGGATGGGTATGCCAGCTGCTGGCGAATGACAAATGTCCGACCAGCAAGATTTACTGATGTGCCCACCTCTGAACATAACTGCCTCACACGAAAAAACATCAAATGCCCTAACTCCCCCTATTGTTATTTTCCCC